>NC_142036.1:9864354-9976854 GCF_982192425.1 Myodes glareolus | reverse complement strand
CTGAATTCAGTGGTCTGTACTGAAAAAGCATACAAATAAATCTATAAAAGGAAAGATGAAGAGAGAAATGATTCCCACACATGGTAGCTCTTAGCATCACAGAAGATCCTGCAAACTCCAATCAACAAAGTTATCCACCAGCTATCTTTGAATGGGAGGTGAGGCACAAAGATGCCTTACCTGATGAGTAAGACAAATACCGGGGGCTCAGCTGCTGTCACCAGCTGCACAGTACTCCTGGTCTCCATACTGGAGCCTTCTCAGGATCAATGCCTTTCCACACAAGTTATGACAAGCTAGTCAACATGTTCAGTGTTTGTTTTGATGTGTTCACATTGTGTGAGGACTATGCTGATTTTAAAGCTTTCCTAGATTGATGGATCACTGACCATATCCAATCTTTTTGTTTAACTTGAATTCTATACTGATTCAACCATAAAACTCAAATGAAACTCTGTCCTCAATATAGGGAACCTAGTCATTAGATCCGAAGATGTTTAAAATTAGATCCTGGTACCCAGTGTAGAGTCAGTTCTTCTCTCCATAAGGGTCTCCATCACATTTGGTTCAGAGTATACCTATATTTAAATATGCATATCACAGTTGAAAATACAGTTTTATATTTGGCCAATTTAAATATGTTTACATACCACACTTGGAGAGAGAGTTTTCTGGGTGATTTACAGAGGCTGTTCAGACAGATGGAGTTCAGCCCTTCATGTCCCTCTACTTTTGTTCAGGATGACTTTGACCTGCCTGCTTTCTCATTGCTCCCTTCTGTTCATAAGGACGCCCTGCAGGGAGGCTTGTGTTTAGGTTCATGCTTATTCTCCTCAATGTACATTTTGACAAAGCAATACTTGGTTTGCCATAGACTTTCAGACTATCTATTATGAGATACAGAGTGTTGTTGTAATTGTTCCCAGAGATGTTCAATTGGTTCTTGACAGAATTTGTATATTTTATTGAGACACCAGTCCTATATGTATGAGAACCACTCTGGTCCCTTCCCTGGAGCATGCACATAGTAATCACTGAAGGTAAATCAACAATGCACCCAGGGGGGTTACACATTTGCCCCAGGCTGATAGAAGTATCCTCTAGACTCCAAGAACTGCATCTTTCACAGGACACCTGCAAACACTGAAGAAAGTCTACCTTCCCTCTTACTCATTTACACTTACAAACTCAGCATCTCTTCTTTGCCTTAAATCGCCTTGTAAAAGAGAAACAAGAAAAACCCAGCTCATTCTCAGCTTTATGGTGTATGGCCTGTGTTCAGTGTTTATCATTGAATGGATAGACCTGGAAATCCTAGACTGGGACCCTCTTCCAGAGCTGCAGTGTGGAGTGGGCTGGTTTTTCTGAGCAGAATGAAATCCTTTTGCATTTTCCTGTTATTTATGTTCTTTTGACCTAGGCTCAAAAAGTGAGGCAATGTTCAGGGAAGAACTGACATTCATGGTAGTCACAGTAGCGATGACAGAATTCATATAAACCTACCCTGAATCCACTTGTGTGTGAGTACATACTACGGTTATTTTTTAAAAAAAATAATAAATAAATAAAAAAGAAAACCTACCTTTTATGTGTTTGTGTCCTGTAAAGATTTGACACTCAAATATTCTAAGGGTCATTTATAGTATTTTGTTTCCTAGATAACAGAGTTAAATGTTTGTGGTTCAACAAGGAAGACTGGTTATTAGACAATCATGTTTACAATTATTGAAATCACCCTAATATTAATTTTCTTCAGAAGAAAACCTCAGCCATGAGAGCAGTATTTTCTGTAATTCTTCCCTAGTAATTGAGGGAAGCCACAGGCTTTCCTGTGATCCTTCCCACAGTTTTGGCATTTCAAATTGCACCCTTGAGAAATATCAGGATGAAATTGTCCTATGCCATGTCTTAAATTTATTATATCCATACATAGTTGGCTAACACTATATTGAACCTGGTGTCTTTAGAACATGTAGAATCCGAAGGTCTACTTAGGGGAGCACATGACCTCAGAGTGTTGCCACATCCAAAGTCTCCTTCTTCATCAAACACATGCATCTGTCCTTGGATGTATAACCTTAGGTGCACAGAAGACATCAAAGAGGAAGAGAATCTTCTCACTATAGCTAAAAACTAATAGATCTGTAAACCAGCAACTTAAACTGTTGGACTCTTCATTTAGGTAAGCATATCTATTATAACCTTTCAGATATAAAACTATGCTGATAATTCCTCTATCTATTCTATAAATAGGACAATGTGAAAATTGAGCCTATCGGGTGTGAGATGACACATAGGAAGCATCAACACTTACCAGAACTGCTTTTATCAACAATTTAGCTCAGGGACAACAAAGCCAAGACAAAAGGATGGAGTCTGTGATGGGAACATGTTCCTTATGGAGAACTCAACCAGGTTATTGAACTCTTTTTGCAAACACGGATATATAGTAATATTTGACTCCACTTCTCATTTATTTTGGAGTAGCAGTCTTCCATCCAGTGCTCTCAGATCCCTAGTCTCCTGCCGCTGAGGATACACATTTACTTTACATTCATACAGGATATATAAGAACTGTGGTGTTTAGTTATGTGAACAAATTCATTATCAAAGGTTTTTTTTAAAAAAAGTTAACTAAGGTCTGTTGGTAATAAGAGGCAATCACAACAATTGCCAGTCTCAGGAATCATCCTGGCTAGACCATTTTCCAGATATTGAGTCATTAACTAGCCCTGATGTGACTGCGAGCTGTCACAGCCATGATATAAATCTTGGCTTTCTGTTGGTCAGGACAAAGGCCTCACAGAATTGTATGGACCAGATGCTGGAAGGGCAGTGCAGAGAAGATGCAATTGCTTTGTAAGATGCAATTGCTTTGTCTCCTGTCTGCAATGTCCAGATGCTTTGCCTAATGACTAAACTTATGAATACACAGCTCCTGTCCTGCAATTTTTCCAGAACTCACAGAACACCAGCACATTCCAGGCTCAGTTATGACATTGTCAAAGGTGAGAAAAGTTCAAGACAACCTGAGCATGCCTTGACCAGTTCTCAGGTGTCATCACATTTTCACTGAAAAAAAAGAGCATTCATTGGTTTCCAATGCTTATATGTTCTTTCCTAGTGACACCATCCTTATGATCCTAACATGCATTGTTATAATATATGCAGACCTTGGTTAACTCTTTTTAAAATATTTGTTGAGAGGCAGTGTAAATAAGCTGTAGGATGGAGCCTGCGGGAAAGAAAATGTATGGGCATGTTAAAAGAAAATTCCTTGGTCCCTTTAAATTAGGGAATTATATGAGTAAAACAACAAATTAATATTAAAGAAGAAAACAAAGGACATGCTATCTGTGAGTAGATTAGGGACTGCCTGCAGCTAACTGAAGATCTGTGAGTGACACTGGCTGCATTGTCCTCACAGTCTCGATTAAGGAGCCTCACACACATTTTATTACCAGTTCCACACCTGTGTCTGATGTGCACATATTTGTGAGGATGAAGGTGAGAGTGAAGGTCATCAAGGGTCTTAGGTCCTTGACCCTGCCTGATTTCCTTGTTGGATCCAACTTAAATCCCTGTGCTCTCACCATGGTAAATGCTGAGATTGCCCTGAGTTTAGTACCAGACTATTTTCAGAGCCTTTGGCCCTTTCAGGATCTGATCCCAGTCTCCATACAGTATCACTTCCTCGTTTTGCAATGCTTTGCATTTTGTTTTGATCAGGGGATAACATATATTTATAAAAGTAACCCATAATAAGGCAGTGGAGATCATTCTGTCATTCCATTACTTGCCACAAAAGAATCCCTGATGGAATCTATACTCCTAGTTGTCTAACTACGAAAAGATCACTGGGGCAGCCAACACCTCTGGGATGTAGAGACACTGTTATCAATGTGAAACACTGGCCACCAAGTCTAACCAGTTGGTGAGATCTAGGGCCAATGAAATATTTGTCTCAAATATACAGTGTAGGTTGATTGAGAAAAAACATACCATACCACTGCATATGGAAATATACTTATACATAAACACTAACAAATACAAACAAGCATAAAAACATAAAGAGACACATAGGAAGTGAGTGAGAGGGTAAGAGAAAGTGAGAAAAACATAATAAAAATCATAGCACATCACAATGCAAAACATATATCGGAATAAAAGTTTTTACACTTAGAGGATTACTGTGAATTATACCTGTAGAGAGAATCCCTGAGTGTGATTTGGAGAGTCAGCTCAGACACAGAGGAGTCCAGCCTTTTATGAATCTCTGGATAGGCCCTGACCTGACCAAGATCTCTGGGTGCTCTCTGCGCCCCCTGCTGGTCATAAGCGGCCTGCAGGGAGGTTTGTGTCTGATCTCACAGTAACTTTGCATCACTGTGCATCTGGTGCAGTAATACATGGCTGTGTCCGCAGGCCTCAGACTGCCCATTTCCAGGTACAGGGTGTTCTTGGCGTTAACTCTGGAGATGGTGAATTGGTCTTTCACGGCATCAGCATATTTGATGTTGTTACTACCAGCACTAATATATGCGAGTCATTCCAGACCTTTCCCTGGAGCCTGGCGAACCCAGCCCATGTAATAATTTCTGAAGGTGAATCCAGAGGCTGCACAGGAGAGTTTCAGGAACTTTCTAGGCTGCACTAAGCCTCCACCAGACTCCACCAGCTGCACCTCACACTGGCCACCTGGAAACACAGAGAATGCTGGTCAGAAGACTGTTACTGAAGCTATTTTTTTTTCTCATGTCCACAGAACACACAGACAGCATCTCCTCTTCATTAATTACCACTTAAAATAACAGCAAGGAAAAGCCAAATAAGCCACAAGTCCATGGTAAGCGATCTTTGCTCAGTTCTTCCAGGGGAGACCTGGGAATCCTGAACTGGGCTCCTCTGCCAGAGCTGCAGGATCAGGGCAGGGCTGATTTTCAATGGCACAGAGAAGGCTTATTTGCATGTCTTCCTCCTGTAGCAAGCTTTGGAGTTGGGCCCTTGGGGAAGGCAATGCTCAGAGCAGATATAAGGCATCAAAGACAATGACAGCAGTTACAGAAACTTACATAGCAAAGAACTTTTATGTGACCTTTTCTTTACTAAGGATTCACCACACTTAGTTCTCTTTCACACAGGTGCTCAGAACATGCTGTGATTCCACAGTGTTGTATCTCCTTAGTATAGCTATATAATTTAAAAGAGCCACAAACTCTTGTGTTTCGATATAGAAACACTGTCTTTTCCAGTCTCTGGACTAGACATAATTCTCCATAATGTGAATCTTGGACAGGGTCATGCCTACCAGGAGAGGTTAGCAGATCTCCTTCCTTGTGTCAGGAGCATCTAGGAATTTTCTGAATTTTACATATTTATGAGACAATGCTGTGCTCAGGACATAAAAGACTACAAATGAGACAACCTCTGTGGCTGTGCTCTGCTTTTGGTCATGGTGCTGACCACGTCAACAGATTACAGACAGGGACAATTTAAAACTGTTCTGATGAAAGGATGGATGTAGGGTTGGGGAACATCTGCACAAGTTCAACCACCTTCATACATACACAGTTATACTTTTAGATGCAGCCATACAGCCCTAATGCACACACTGACAATCACACACACACAGAGTCACGCTTACAGTCACCAATCCAATTACCTTCCAAGTAGTCACACTTTCTGATACAATCACACATTCAAATACACACACACACACACACACACACACAAACACACACACACAAAATCACATCCAAATGTAGAAACATGTTTGTGGGCAGAGGTATTAGATTTTGTTTTTTACTGTCTTTTGACTTGGTCACTGTAGTTGGCTTGGACTCACTATATAGACCCAGCTGATATTGAACCATGAGAGATTCTCTGACTACTGTCTCCCTAGTGACTGGACTAAAAGTATGCACTAAAATTTCTAACCATCTCATGCACATTTTGCAAAAAACTGAAATAATTTTATAGAAAAATTTCTGATTATTATTTACTTCCCTTATTTATTTCAGGACCTTCCTCTTTCTCAAACTGCCCAATTTTATAACAAGTGGAGTTTTATGGTGATTTTAGGGTTTAGGCTTATGGCTTTCATTTTCAAATCGACAATATATGGTTTAATCGACAATATATGGTTTAAAAATCAAATTTTTTTTCATTTTCTTCATCCTTCTGTTCCTCATTTGGACCATGGGGGGCTCAGTCCGGTGCTCCAATGTGGGTTTCCATCTGTATTGCCATCCATCGTCGGATGAAGGATCTATGGTGATAAGCAAAATCTTCATCAGTATGGTTATAGGCCAAGGCCGGTTCAGGCACCCTCTCCTCTGTCCAGAGAACAATCTGGGGATCTCTCCTTGGACCTGGGATCCCATTTAAAATCAAGTCTCTTGTAAACCCTAAAATGACTCCCTTAGTTGAGATATATTCTTCCCTGATCCCATATCCATCCTTCCTCCCTCCCCCCATCACAGTCCCCCGAGTTTTCCCCATTCCTCCCCTACTCCCTTCTCTCTAACCCTCTCCCCTTCCAACACCCCTCCCACCCCCCCATGCACCCGAGGTTACCTGGGACTCTTGTCTATTTCCAATCTCCAGGAGGATAAGTGCATGATTTTCTTCAGGTTCACCTTCTTATTTTGCTTCTCTAGGATCTTGAATAATAGGCTCAAAGACCTTTAATTATGGTTAGAATCCACTTATGAGTGAATACATACCATATTCCTCTTTTTGGGTCTGGCTTACCTCACTCAGTAAAGTGTTTTCTATTTCCATCCATTTGCATGCAAAATTCAAGGTGTCATTGTTTTTTACTGCTGAGTAAAACTCTAATGTGTATATGTTCCACACCTTTTTTAACCATTCTTCTATTGAGGGGCACCTAGGTTGTTTCCAGGTTCTGGCTATTACAAATAGTGCTGCTATGAACATAGTTGAACAAATGCTTTTGTAGTATGTTAGGGAATCTCTTGGGTATATTCCCAAGAGTGGAATTGCTGGGTCCTGAGGGAGGTTGACTCCCAAGACTGCGAGGGATGTGAGCACCCACTTATACAAGGGGACTGATATAATGAGAGTTCACCCAGGCCAGTTGGACTGGGACTGAACGAGGACGTGATCCAACCAGATTCTCTGAATGTGGTTGGCCAGGAGCCTTTCTGAAATGCCATTGACAATGACACTGGGACTTGCTACCTCTGCATATACTGGATTTTGGCGATCCAGTCTGTTTGGATTCTCACCTTCCCTGGACCTGGAGGGAGGGGGGAGGAACTTGAACTTCCCACAGGGCAGGAAACCCTGACTGCTCTTAGGGATGGAGAGGGAGGAGGAGAGGGAGTGGGGGGAGTGGGAGGGTGTTGGGAGGAGGGGCAGAAATGGAAACTTTTATAATTTAATAAAACAAAATAAAAAAAATAAAAATCAAAAATTAACAATACTTTTATTGTTAAAATAATTTTTTTATCTTAGAAAAATCATTATATAATGCTTGTATTTGCCTTATATTTTAAAATGTTTTATTAATGTGCATGAACTATAGCAACAAAATTTAGGTCTGATGAGATAGCTCAGGATAAGATGCTTTCCTCCCTGAATGAGTACCTCAGAGGTATTCTCAGCACTTGACTATGAAGCTGGGTGTGATGGTCTAACCTTCACTCACAGCACTGGGGAGGAGGTGACAGGAAACTCTCTGTGACTTGCCATTCCACCATTCTATCTGAACCTCTGAGTTCCAAGTTCAGTGTGAGACCCTCTCTTAACAAATAAGATAGATGTCAACTGAGGAATACACTAAGGATCAACTTGTGACATCCACAACCGTATGCAAACATACACTGTGACTATTAGCACTTCCATTCATTCAAATACTTCCTTTCCCCCATGTTGAACTTTGTAGCTATTTAGAAGAAAGTCATGGAAGCTATAGACCTAGGCTGACTTGCTTGTTATTCTGGGAAGCAAAAACAGGATGCTTGTGACTCATTGTATACTTGTTCCCTCTCCAAAACTTTCATCGTCCCTTACTTGTACATGGATTGTCATTCTTTCTCCAGCCACAAAATTGCATATATCAAGTGTTTTAATGTGAGAAGTGATATTTTTCTGTATACAGTTCTGATCTTTTTCTTTTTAAATTGGGCTTGTTTCTTGAATTCAAGACCTTGCTCAAGAAACGCAAACAATATAACTATATATCAAGCCCTCCTATCTTTTAAAATATCACATTTTCCTACAGAAAATTACATTGATTATTACCACATTCTGTTATCTAATTCTAAATCAAGCACCAGCCTCTCCAAATTCTTCATAATGCCACGACATATGACTACGTAAGACAACAGAAAAAAATTGAAGGATCAATAATTGTACATCAATCTCAAGAAGGGGTGGTATGAAAGACAAAGGAAACCAAAGAAATGAGGGAGGGAGGGAGGGAGGGAGGGAGGGAGAGAGAGAGAGAGAGAGAGAGAGAGAGAGAGAGAGAGAGAGAGAGAGAGAGAGAGACTTCATTCCCAGCATGTGGCTTCTATCCAGAATCTGGGCTATATGAAATGATGACACCATTATCTTCTGTAAAGACCCATAGCACTGGTTGGACTCTCATTTTCATGTTGAGCACCACACACCTGAATTAAAAGGTAAAGATAAGTGTGGACTGTGCCAATAAGCAACATGGTGTCTGCCACACACTGAAATGAGTAAGACAGGGGCTGCTGAGCTGGGTTCTCAGCCATTGGTGTTCTGAACGTAACTTTGGCCCTTAGGCAGAAACTGGAGCTGGGCTGTGTTTAGAGACTTTATTATGGAAAGGGAGGCCCTGATACTGAAGTCAAACTCCAACTCTTAGGACATCTGATGCCTGAGCTGGCCTCTATGGTCAGAGGATGCTGTGGTCACCTCTGTAATGTAAACTATTAATATAGTATGAGAAAATATGCCTCTCTGAAGCAAACAATCTAACTCCAAGAAAGAGATACAGAACAAACAGTGATATAGCAACAGAGATAAACCTACACAGAGGCACGCATACTAGGACAAACAGATATATGTATGTTTAAATCTCATATTACTTGAAAATATTACTTTTCAGCAATCTACAAGTTCCATCTCAACCCCAAACTCACCTATCCTTCTGCAACCTCAGTGGAATGCTGAAACACAGCTTGCTACAATACAGAGAGGACCAAGAGTTGAATGGCCAGCCACCCATTAGAATACCCCACTCTCTATTCCGTTCATAGTGGGGCAGATCCCCAAGCCTCTCCCCTACATGCCTCAGCTTCTCTAGTCAGCCAGCAGGAGAGTTTCCTGCCGGCAGGTGGCCCCATTACCTTCCCATCTACCAACCCTGTAACACCTGCCTCTGTGTTACTCTCTTGGTACAGTTCGTGTGCCACTGTACCATAAAGCCTCAGTCTCATTCTTAGATTACTAGAGGCAAGGTCCCCATTTCAAACTGAAATAGAGCTAAGAGCCAATGGCTGGATGTTTTGCTTTTCTGACATTCAGGTTTAACCCCATTATTTCTCTTTGAGTTTTAATAGTCATGCTACTTTTGATGACTAACTTTAGGAGTACAAATTCACCAAAAAGATATATTCCTGAGACTTTTTAGCCACTAGCTAAGGTCAGACCAAGGAGTGGAATGCCAACTCTAGGAAATAGAACACAAATCTAGCCACATGTGTGTGGAAGAAGCATTAGTGCTCCCAGTTTGCAACCTTCCGACTTAACAACTTCTCCTCCTACACCTGTCCTTGCTACCACCACACCGGGCATCACATGGCTTCCTGAGATGTTCCCTAACTTTCTGTGGCTTTTGCAGTCCTGAGGCTTGACCTGAGCCTCACAAGCATGCAACTTCTCCATTGCCACCACAACTATCCTTGACTTATGTGACCTGTGCTCAACTGCTTCATGGCTTCCCTGACTAGTGTTTGTTTAATAAAATACTGTTCAGTTTGTATTTGAGTTCTGCTTAGAAATCCATAGGGTTTCTAACCCATTATTATTATACCTTATAAGATTCAAGTTATCTAGGATTTTTAACAATGTAGTTCATCGGCTAAGCATATATTTTTGTTTTGCAATTTGTAAACCTCTTCTAAAATAATTGCAGATAACATCGAAATCCAGGAATTTTTTGAGACAGAATTTCTCTCTTTAACACTCTTAGCTGTCTTAGAATTAGCCCATGTAGATCAGGTTGGCCTCAAACTTACAGAGATTTGCCTGCAACTGTCTACTGAGATCTGGGATTAAAGGCATGTGCCCCACTACCTGGCAACCCATCCAGGAATATAGTAACTTTTTAGTTTCTATTATTGAATGAATTCTAAAAGGGGTATGTGATCTTCCTGGGACATATAATTCCTATTTATAGTTTCCATTTATCTTTAAAGAAATGGTTTGAGAACAGAGTCAAGACGGTGAAACTCTTAGAATTCATACAATATTTTTAGACTGGGAATGAGAAGTTAACAGAAAAGATTCCTATCATTTAGTATGATAACCTTAATTTGACAGACAAAATTTCAATCCATGTCAATGGATAATGAAACCTTAAAAAATGATACTAAGAGATTATCTGAAAAGATTCACATTGTTGAAATTAATAACCAAATTCATTTAAAAAGTTACGACATGCTAGTAGATAGAACATCAAACCTGGAAGGCTTTTTACATGAAATTCAAATTATCTCTAAGAATGAGATTCAAATAATTAATCTGATAATTCAAATAATCTCTAAGGCAGTTTAATTAAAGGTCAAAATTTAAAAAAAACTTATAATCATATGTACATGATGAGAACCAGAAAGTAATTGTTTTGATGAAATTTTTAGAAATATTAACAGGTCAAGAGATTCAGACTTTACAAAAGACAGTGATGAAAAGATTGAATTGATTGTGAAACTTGTCAGAACTGATAATCAAGGAGAGGAGGTACAGATAAAAGACAATAGTAAAGATGTAGCATCACCAGTACCTCTCAGAGTGAGAGATGATTACAAATGCTTTAACTACTTTTCCTCTTAGTATTTTTGAAAATCCTGGAAATATTACTTACCCCAAAAGACATGCATAATGTACCTGGGAGCCTATATGGACCAAAGATTAAATGGATATTGGACAAGCAGTATCTTGTGGCTTGCATCCATCATATATGAAGGAGTTGGTAAAGACATGGGCTTCAAGAAATAAGGTTACTCCACATAATTGGCATCAATTAGTCTCACCTGTACTACACCATGGTAAACAGCTTCAGTGGAAGAGTTATTAGAGAGAACAAGCTAAGGCCCATGGACATCAAGGTAGATTTAGAGGTTTTCAAGCCTCCCAAGATCAAATTGTTCATGAGGGCCCTTATCATGATCCAGATAATGAAGGTATATATTATGAATACATATTGTCCTTATGCCATACAGCAGCCTTGACTGGTTTGAATTAGACTCAATAACCAGCATAAATATTTGAATCATATACGAAGGTATACAACAACCAAGAGAGCTCTTTACTGACATTTTGCAAAGATTAACTAAAGCTGTAAAATTAGGTATGGCAGATCCAGAAGCTTGATGACTCATCATTTAATCTCTGACCTTAGAATATGCTAATTCAGAATGCAAAAATGATGCTTGGGGTCTTAATTGTCAGATCAGCACTAATGATCAAATGGATTCAACAAAGATTCAGTGTTGAGTTCTTTTGACTATAACACTGAAGATTGTGTAGGGGACATGATTTCCAAAGGTATTAAGAGATGTCAAAATACCAAATTCTCTAATTGTGGTAAAACAGGCCATCTGGGAAAGAATTGTAGACAGGGAATTTCTAGAAATAATTTCTAGAAATTTCTTGTGAGAGTTACCCATATCAAAGGCCCCAACACTTTGAGTTATGCAGAAGATGTCTCAAAGGCCAGCACTGGACCAATGAGTGTAGAACAACAAGAGACCAGGAAGACAACCAGTTATCATGGGAAAACTCCTTGAGCAGCCTCTCAGAAGCCTCCAGGTCTAACACAGTCTAGTCATTCACAGTCATTGTGGAGGACATGTCTACCCAGAAAAAAAAAACCCAATGTCTGTTATATAAAAACTGTACTTCTCTGAATAGTAGAATAAACACAGAAGGTGAATCAAAACTTACAACAGAAAATTGAAATTGTGTATTATGGCAGACTTGGATAAATTATCAAAGATCAAAGCTGAGAGTATGAATAAATACCATTGCAATTGAAGGATTATAAGACAAAGGGGCAGATGTGATTTTTATTACAGCAGAATCATGACTTCTGAGTTAGCCTTAAAGAAGGCAGAGATTCAATCCTTAGGAATTGGATCCCTATCTCAGATAAAACAAACCATGAGATCGGTTGAATGCATGGGGCCGGAAGAAAAGGTTGAGTTTATATGTGGCTAATATAGATATGAAATCTATGGGGTTGTGATCTATTGCAACAATGGAATACTCAGATGAACATCCCCATAGTCTCACAAACATAACTCATAAAATCATTAAGTAATACATGTTTCTGGGAGAAATATTGTAAGTAGCTATTAAAAAAAGAGCAACCAATAATTCAGGCTCTACGAAAACACACACACACACACACACATAGACACACACACACACACATACACAGACAACTGGCAAACATTCAGAGATATTAATGTCCCTGACTTTAAAATGGCTATCTAAGGAACCTATATGGGTTAATCAATGGCCTTTATCAAAAGAGAAACTGCAAACTTTAGTAAAGCTGGTACAGGAACAGCTAGATGCTCAGCAAATTGAATAATCAAACATCCTTTGAAATTCTCCTGTTTTTCCTTTAAAAAGAATTCTGGATAATGGAGAATGGTAACAGATCTGAGAGCCTGTTGATAAGGTAATTCAGTAAATGTGTTTTTACTCTCTGGAATTCCTATATTTTTCCCGTTGCCTAAAGGATGGCCTCTTATAATTACTGATTTATAGGATTGTTTCTTCAGTATAACAGCACAAGAAAATGACAGTGAAAAGTTTGCCTTTGCATTACCTACTTACAATAATTCTTAGCCCAGTAAAAGATATTAATGGTAGGTTCTCTTACAGGGAATGTTAAATAGCCTCACCCTGTTCAAATATTTCATAAGTCAGTCTTTAGAAATGATATATAAGCAATTTCCTGAATTTAAAGTTTACCATTACATGGACAACATTTTGATATTTGATTCAAATGTGAATACTTTAGAAAGAATGTTAAAAAAGTTAAAGAATCTTGTCTTGTTGGGGATTACAAACTTCTAAAAATATAAGGAGATGATTTTATTAATTATTAAGTTCATAATAAAGGTTTACAGATAATTAGATCTCAAACATTGCAAATTAGGAAAGATAAATTGCAAACTATTAATGATTATCAAGGATTCCTAGGAGACATTTTCAATGTATGGCCTATGATTGGGGAAAACCTGACCAACTGATTAATTTAATTAAAGCCATAGACAGTGACAAGGGCCTAAACAGTGTTAGGGAATTATCTGAAGATGAAAGACAATTGATTTTGATTGAAAAGTAATCACAAACAACACATGTGGAGACAAATCTTAACTGCACTGTAGTCATATTATCTTCTAAATATTCCCCTGTAGGAATCTTAATGCAGAGGGAATATATTATCTTGAAATGGATCTTTTTACCACATAAACTGAAAAAAAACTAAAATACTTATGCTAAAAGGTTGCCGAATTATTCATAAAAGGGAAGTTGAGACTTTGTCAATTAGCAGGAATTGACCCAGCAGAAATTATTGTAGCATTTATCAATAGTAAAATTAAGCAATTGGGGGAAGACAGTAAACCCTGTCAAAGAGCATTTACTAATTTTTGGAAAGATTAACAACAACTATACCTAAAAAAACAAGCATTTTTATCTTTCAAAGTGAGCTAATTGGTTCCTTCCTAAGAATTTTATGGGACACATCAATTAGTGAGGCCCCTACATTCTATATTGATACAAATAATTGAGGAAAGGCAGGTTACAATGAGAAAACTTTTTGTTATACTTCTCATCAATTTCTTTACTTATTTCTTCAGTCCTTTTGTTGTACTTCTCATCCAGTTCTTTAAGGGAATTATTCATATCCTGTTTAAGGGACTCTATTGCTTTCATAATGGCACTTTTTTCTACTACTTCTGGGTTAAGGTGTTCAAGTCATTCTATTGTAGGGTCCTTGGGATCTGGTGTTTTCATGTTGTTTTTTAGATTGTTGGACGAGGTCTTGCCTTGGCGTCTGCCCGTCTCTTCCTTCAAATGCTCCCTATTGGAACTTCTGGTACCGGGTCAGGTTCCCTTGTCGGGCAGGGACTTCACTGACAGAATGCCCACCTTTTCTCAGGCAGGCTATTGAAGCACAGGCACTCTCTCTTTCTAGGATGCGCCTACAGTCCAGGCCCAGCTCGCAAGGCAGCTGAGCTGGGGAAATTTTATGGCCCCAGGGGGAAGGGAGAAATATAGGAATTTGTACCTGGATGGAAGTTGGGATGGCAGGCGGGAGAGCTTAGCAGGGCAGAGCCAGCACTGTAGGGTGACCTGGGAGTCTATGGGGTCGGGGAAAGCCTGAGCTCTTCCTCACTGGGCCCCTGCCGCAGGCCGAGGCAAACTCACCCCTGATGGCCCTCTGGATGGAAGCCCGGCACTAAATGATTTTAAAGATTATTTTTATTGAGCTATATATTTTTTCTCCTCTATCCTTCCTTCTTCACCCTCACATTGTATCATCTCCCATGGTCCCCATGCTCCCAAGTTGCTTGGGAGATCCTGACTTCTTCTGCTTTCCATGTAGATTATATAAAATTATTTCTCACTTAGGGCCCTCTTTGCTGTATAAGTAACCTGGGATTATAAATGTAGGCAGGTTTTAGATTGCTTCATGTCTAAAAGCAATTTCAGTGAGTTCATATTATAATTTGTCTTTCTGGGATTAGGTTACTTCACTCAATATGATGTTTTTTAGATCTGTTCATTTGCCTCCAAGATGTTATTAATTTTTTCACTGTGTAATACTACATCATGTAAGTGTACCACACCTTTATGTATTCTTTATAAGAGGGACATCTCTTTGTATGGTGACAAATTTTTCCCATTCTGTAGGCTAGTGTTTTTTATTATTGACCATGCCATTTGCTCTAGGGAAGGTTTTGAGTTTCAGGACATCCCATATATTAATTGTCTTTGCTACTGGGATTATATTTAGGTAGTGGTCTCCTGTGCCAATGCATTCAAGTATACTTAACACTTTCTTTTATATTCAGTGTGGTTGGTTTTATGTTGATGTCTTTGATTTATTTGGACTTGAGTTTTGTACATGGTGATAGATATGGATCTATACGCATTCTTCTACACGTTGATAATGCCAGCACCATATGTTGAATATCCTATCTTCCATTTTGTGGTTTTTAATTCTTTTAAAAACCACACGTTCGTTGGTGTGTGGATTGATAACAGGGTCTTGAATTTGTTTCCCTTGGTCTTCCTGTATGTTTTTATGCCAATATCAGGCTGTTTCCACTACTGTACCTCTTTAGTAGAATTTGAAGTCAGTATTTATGATGTCTCCAGAAGTTCCATTATTGTACAGGATTGTTTTGGATATCCTGCTTTTTTTTTCTTTTTTGCTTTACCATATGAATTTGAGTTTTGCTCTTCTCAGGTCTGTGAAAAATTTTGCTGGGCTTTTGATGGGCCTTGTATTGAATCTGTAGATTGTTTTTGGTAAGACTGCCATTTTGCTATGTATGTTAAGTCTACCTACCAAAGAGCATGAGAGATCTTTCCATTTTCTGATATATTCTTCAATTTTTTTCTTCAAAGATTCAAAGTTCTTGTCATACAGACTTTCTACTTGTTTGGATAGAATTACTCTAAAATATTTTATGTTATTTGTGGATATTGTGAAGGGTGATATTTGTCTGATTTCTTTCTCAGCCCATTTTCATCTGTATAAAGAATGCTTCTAATTTTTGAATTAATCTTGTATCCTGCTATATTACTGAAGTTGTTTATGTATGGTATTAGTTAGTTGGTAAAATTTAGGGCTCACTTATGTAAATATCAAATCATCAGCAAATAGTGACAATTTGACCTCTTTTCTGATTTCTATCCCCTTAATCTCTTTTTGTTGTCTTATTACTTTAGATAGACCTTCAAGTACAATAATGAATAGATATGGAAAGAGTGGACAGTCTTGATTTGTTTCTGATGTCAGTGGGATCACATTAAGTTTCTCTCCTCTTTAGTTTGTTGTTGGCTGTTGGCTTGCTGAATATTGCCTTTATTGTGTTTACATATGTTCCTTGTATCCCTGATCTCTCCCAGACCTTTATGACAAAGGGATGTCATATTTTGTCACCCTTTTTTCAGCATATGCTGAGATTATCATGTTTTATTTTTCGTCTTTTATATGGTCATTTACATTGACAGGTTTTTGTATGTTGAACCATCCCTGCAAAAATGGGAAAAGACCTACTTGTCATGGCGGATGATTTTTCTGATATGCTCTTGGTTTTATTTTTGCAAGTATTTTTTTAGTAAATAATGCTAACTGCTTTGATATATAACCAGCTTCTTTTATTTTTTTAAAAAGAAAATAAGATATCTACTTTCATTTTATATACCAATCTCAGTTTCTATTCTCTCCCTTCTTCCCATCCTTTCCATTTATTCCCCCACACCACCCCCATCATCTGCTCAGAGAATTTATGGCACATTGCTTTGGGAAAGTTCTAAGACCCTCCCTACTATATCTAGGCTGATCAGGGTATGCATACAGAAAGAATAGATTTTCAAAAATCCAATAAGAGGTGTAAGAATAAATCCTGATGCCACAGACTGCCCCCGCCATACAACTGTCACAGTGAAGGGACTAATTTGGACCTATGCTGATTCCTTCTCTGTCTAACTTGAGTTGGTGAGCACCCATTAGCTCAGGTAAACCGTTTCAGTGGGTAGACCCATCACAGTCTTGACCTCTTTGCTTATATTCTCACTCCTCCCACTCTTCAACTGTACCTTGGTGGTGTGGGAGGTCCTTCTGTCCCTGTGCATCTTTTATTTGTTAATGAATAAAAAAACTGCCCTGGCCTATTGATTGGGTGGAACTTAGGTAGGCAGGGAAGATGAAAATGAATTCATGGGGAAAGATAGCACAGTCAGATGCCATAGTTCCACACCCAGAGTAAGACATGCTCCTGAAACTTAGCCTTTAAGGAACTACCATGTGGCAATACACAGATTAATAGAAATGGGTTAAACTAAGATGTTCGAATTAGCCAATAATGCTGCAGCCAGTGCAGCCCCGATAGCCAAGACTGGCAGGGGGTGCCGAGATTGATACATGGAGGCTTCTTTTCAGGGGGAAGAACAGCAACTTTTATCTTGCACAGCAACCTTTTGTACCTCTACTCCTTCCGTGGAGACTCACTAGCCAGAAAGAACACAAACATCCTGGTCAATTACAGACCACAAGGAAGTTCCGCTCTCAGTCAGGGGGAGTGAGGACAGCAGGATTACAGCAATCCCCACCCCATTTTATTTTTATAATACCTTGCCTGGCATGTGGAACAGCCCTCTAATATTCCCTGTCCTAGGTAGCATCCTGCCCCCAAAGTATTGCCCGTCCATGGCTACCCAGACACACAGCCATAAAGCAAATATCCACAGGACTGACAGTGCCAAGGAGCCAGACCAGGGCTGCAACTATCTAGCATGCACTAACTGGGTGATAAAATTAACAAAAGCAGTATTCCTAACCCCTCTCATATGATGGGTGAGTTCCATAACAGTAGCAGAAGCTTGCAATACAGTACCATGAGTAACACACATAACATGATTAACTGTTGAAAAGTCCAAAGATATTACACTTCCTTCTGAACCAGAGCTACTTGTTGGTTCAAGGTCAACATGCCCAACTGAATTTTGAATGTCCAAAGCATTGCTGACTCTTTTCAGCAAGCTGGTTGACAGTCTCAGCCATCTGCATAGTCTGTGAGAGAAAGTCCGGCAGCAGTAGCTGTGGTGACAAAGCTCTGCTCCAGCTGCCTTCTGGCTCCAGCTGCACTCACTCTGGATCCAAACTGCTGCATGAAGTGGAGCAGAACTCAGTGAAGCAGGCTTGCTGCTCCTGCTCTGGAACCATTGAAGGGGCCCCACTTTAACAATCTCTTAGGGAATTTGGGTGTCATCAACCTGTCTGGCTGCTTCTTGCTGAGTGGGGGTACTGCATTCTTGGGGGTATTTTGCATCAACATTTCAGGGGGTCTCAACAATTCAAATCACATAAATTTGCAATGAATCCACAGGTTCTCATCCTCTGTGGAGACTAAAGCAGAACCGCTTTTCCAAAGCATCAAATCTTTAGGCCTGTTTTTTAAAGTCAAAATACCTTTCTTACTAGTTCCCAGATCAAATGTCTTTCTCCAGTCCAGAACACAAAATACAACACAATCAACATAATAACATACATCTGTACATATTCTATCCTTTGAGACCCTCAATTCACCTTCCTGCCTCCTTTTCATTACTTCCCTACTGGCCAATCTTCCAGAGGGCCTCTCTCAGAGCATCTCTGGGAATGATGACACACATACTCCTTTTAATCTGACTTGACTTGTTCTCAGTCTGGAACATTTAAACCCACTCCTGCACAAAATATTTGGCTGTATTCCTTGTTACTTCTGTGCCTTGTTGTTTTAAGAGTTTTAGTTACTTTTTAGAGGCCTTTCAAATCACCCTCCTGCCTCTTTATACTTGTTTATCTTTTGGAGGATGTCTCTCAGAGTTATCTCTGGGGATGAAAAATAAAAACACTTTACCTTCCCCAATACGTTTTTCATACTGAGTGACCCCGTTCATGTATCCCCACTTTCCAGATCTCAGTGGGACTTCCACTTGCTGTGGCCAGCGCAGCCTGGATAGCCAAGACTGGCAGGAGGGTACCAGGATTGAGACATGGAGGCATCTTTTCAGGTGGAAAAACAGCCATGTTTATTTTTTTTCAGGTGGAAGAACAGCAACCTTTATTTTGCCCAGCAACCTTTTATACCTCTACTCCTTCTGGGGAGACCCACCGGCCAGAAAGAATACAAACACCCTTGTCAATGACAGACCACAAGGAAGTTCCTCTGTCAGTCAGGGTGAGTGAAGGCAGCAGGATCACAGCAAGTAAAAAGTTAGAGGTAATGGGCCAAACAGTGATTTAATTAGTACAGTTTCTGAGTGTCCAGCTAGGGCTAAGCTAGCTGGACAGCCAGGACAAATATCAGGCCCTCCACCTACACTTTGTTAGCTCAGCCCAGTGCTATGCTTCAGGTGTCTGTCTCTGTTTCTTTTAGTTGCTGGATGAAGGTTTCTATGGTAATATTTAAGATATTCTGATGAACACAAGACCAGTTTGGGCACTCACTCCTTTATTGCTTAGGGTCTTATTTGGGTTCGTTTTTATGGATTCATGGGAATTTCTCTAGTGCCAGGTTTCTTGCTAGTCTCCTAATGACTCACTCAATCAATATATGTCTTTCATTGCTCGTATATCTGTCTTTCCTTGATCTTATCTATCCTGTCCCTTAAAGTTCTTCCCCCTCTCTCCTTTTCTTTTCCTCTTCCTCTTTCACTCTCCATTTTCTCCCACCACTAATTTTGTTAGGCAATCTTGTCTTATTCACATTTCTAGGTGGATCTATGTATGTTTTTCTTAAGAACCACAAAAACTCTACCAGGAAACTATATTAACTGATAAATACTTTCAGTAAAGTTGGCAGTATACAACATCAACTCAAAAATTCAGTAAACCTCCTATATACACATGATAAAGAAACTAAGAAAGAAATCAGAGAAACTTCATGCTTTACAATAGCCACAAATGACATAAAATACCTTGGGTTAAAACTAAGCAAAGAAGTAAAAAAATCCATTTGACAAAAATTTTATGTCTTCAAAAAAAGAAACTGAAGAAGATATTAGAAAATGGAAAGTTCTCCAATGGTCTTGGATAAGTATGATCAACATAATAAAAATGTCAATCCTATCAAAGGCAATCTATAAATTCAATGCAATCCCCATAAAAATTCAAACACAATTTTTTACAGACCTTGAATTAACAATAATCAACTTCATATGAAAAAATTAACATCCCAGGATACCCAAAATAATCTGTACAATAAGGAAATGTGCTGAGGCATCACCGTCCTGGATGTCAATTTCTATTATAGAGCTACAGTAATGAAAGCAGCTTGGTACTGGCATAAAACAGACAGGCTGACTAATTGTATCTAATCAAAGATCTGAAAATTAATCCACACACCTATGAACACCTGATTTTTGACAATGAAGCTAAAATTATACAATGAAAAAAGGAAAGCATCATCAAGAAATGGTGCTGGCATAACTGGATGTCAACATGTAGAAGAATAAAAATATTTCCATATCTATCACCATGCACAAATCTCAAGTACAAATGGATTAAATACCTCAATTAAATCCGGCAACACTAAACCTGATAGAATAGAAATTTGGAATTAACTTTTAATTCATGGGCGGAGGAGACCACTTCCTCAATGTAATACAAGTCGCACAGTCAATGAGAGCAACAATAAATAAATGGGACTTACTGAAACTGAAAAGAATCTGTAAAGCAAAGGACACAGTTAATAAGAGAAGAAGGCAGCCCATTGAAGATGAAAATTTCTTCATCAACCCCACATCAGACAGAAGACTGATCTCCACATCAGAGGACTGATCTCCAAAATATATAAATAACTCAAGAAATTAGATATCAAAATTCCAAATAACCAATTTAAAAATCGTATAAAGAACGGAACCGATATTTCTCAACACAAAAATTTTACATGACTGAAAAACACTAAAAGAAATGTTTAATATTCTTTGCCTTCTGGAAAATGAAAATCAAAACAACTGAGTTCCCATTATATGCCATTTAAAATGGCTAAGAACAAAAACGCCTTTTATAGCTTATGCTGGAGAGTATGGGGAGTAAGAGGAACAGTATGGCTGTTTCTCAGAACATTGGAAATCAATGTACCTCAGGGCCAAGCAATACCACTCTTGGGCACATACCCAAAAGATGCGCAATTATACTTCAAGGCATTTGTTCAACTATGTTTATAGCAGCATTATTTATAATATCCAGAACTTGGAAAAAACCTTGATTCCTCTCTCCTGAAGAATAAGTATAGAAAATGTGGCACAATTATACAATGGAGTACTACTCAGTGGGAAAAAAAAAACCTTTTAATTTGCATACAGGACCTATGAAGGTGAATGAGTCTGGAATCTCAAATGGAATAGGCAGGAACCAGAGAACTCTGTGGGTCCAGGTGAGAGACTGAGACCTCTGAGCAAGTAGGGAGGAACTAGAGACCTCTGCAGGTCTGAATCTGAGTCTGGGACCAGTGAAGGAGTAGGCCTCGGTCAGTACATTTGTGGGCTCAGGCGTAAGTCTGGGACCTCTGAGGATGAAGACCAGAGCACAAGGTCTTTTGGGGACTGTGCCAAAGCCAGAGACCTCCAGGGGATCAGGCCCAGACAAGGGACATTTATAGAAACAGGACTGAGCCAGTGATATAGGTCGGAGCAGGTCTGAGACAGTAGAGTCCACAGGAGCACGTCCAA
Organism: Myodes glareolus; assembly: GCF_982192425.1. Classification (NCBI taxonomy): domain Eukaryota; kingdom Metazoa; phylum Chordata; class Mammalia; order Rodentia; family Cricetidae; genus Myodes; species Myodes glareolus. The sequence goes on along the minus strand of NC_142036.1, from coordinate 9,955,170 downwards.
GGGAACAACCACTGAGGATGTAGACCAGAATGAGAGACCTATACGGGTCTGGGTGTAAGAATGGAACATCTGAGGGTTTAGGCCTGAGCCAGGACCTCTGAGGGTCCAGACACAAATTTGGGACCTCCATGGGAGTAGGCAGAGACCAGAGACCTCTGGGGTCCAGGGGTGAGTCTGGTAACTCCAAGGGAATAGGAAATAACCAGAGAACTCTGTAGGTCCGGGCACAAATCTGGAACATCTGAGGGAGTAGGCAAGAGCCAGGATATCTGTGAGAGCAGACCCTAGGGGGCAACCTCATCAGAATGGGACCCAAGAAAGCAATCTCTGTGAGAACATGCCAAAACTATACCTTGTATTGTAACACTCCCGGGAGTGTTGAATAATCTCCAGGAACATGGAAGGCCTAATGTGCCAGGATTAGCAACCACCTGAACCTTGCATCCACTGGACTGATCTAATGAGAGTTCACCAAGGCCACTTGGACTGGGACTGAATGAGCACGTGATCAAACCGAATTCTCTGAATGTGGCTGGCACGGGGACTGTCTGAGAAGCCACTGATAGTGGCACTGGAACTTGTTTCCTCTGCATATACTGGATTTTTGGGATTCTAGTCAGTTTGGATGCTCACCGTCCTAGACCTGGAGGGAGGGGGGAGGAACTTGAACTTCCCACAGGGCAGGAAACACTGACTGCTCTTAGGGCTGGAGAGGGAGGAGGAGAGGGAGTGGGGAGAATGGGAGGGTATTGGGAGGAGGGGTGGAAGTGGAAGCTTTTATAAATTAATAAAAAAAGAAAAGAAACAAGAAAAAGCAATCAAACATATGAAAGAAGCTTTTCACGACTTGAAAACTGAAATAGAGAAAATAAAGAAAACACAAGTCAAGGGATTTATAGAAATAGAAATAATAAGAAAGTGACCAGGAACCACAAATGCAAGCAAAAACAGCAGAGTATAAGAAATGGAAACGTGAATCTCAAGCACCGAAGATAAAATAGAGGAAATAGACTCATTGGTTAAAGAAAATATTAAATCTAACAAAAGCTTATACAAATTATCCAGGAAACATATGGCACCATGAAATGAACAAACCTAAGAATAATAGATATAGGAGAAGGAAAGGAAGTCCAATTTAAAAGCACAGAAAATATATTCAACAAAATCATAGAAGAAAACTTTCCCAAACTAGAGAAAGTCACGTCTATGAACATATAAGATTTAATAACACCAAATAGACTAGATAAAAAAGTCCTCTTGCCAAATAATAATCAAAACACATAACATACAGAATAAAGAGGGAATATTAATAGCTTCAAAGCAAAAAGGCCAAGTAGAATATATAGCCAGACCTATCAAAATTATACCTGACTCCTCAATGAAAAATAAAATCCATAAGGTCCTGATCAAGTATTATGCAGATATTAAAAGACAATGGATGCCAACCCAGACTATTACACCAAGCAAAACTTTCAATCAAAATAGAAGGACAAACATGACATTCCACAACAAAACCAGATTTTACTAATATTTAGCCACAAACAGAATCCTATAAAAGTACTAGAAGGAAAACTTTAGCCCAAGGAAGTTAGCTACATCTGCAAAAATACAGACAATAGATAATCTCAAAGAAATAAGTCCCAAAGAAGGGAAACATGTACATAATAACATCACCAAGAATAAAAACTAAAATAAGAGGAGATAGCATTCATTGGTCATTAATATCCCTTAATAAAAATGGAATCAACTCACCTATAAATAGACAAATGCTAATAGGTTTGATAATAAAATAGAATCCATCTTTCTGTTGCAAACAAGAACACATCTCAAACAGATAGACAGTTGTATCTATCTACATGATAAAATTAAAATCCTGTAAACTTTAATAATGCATTTAAATACCTTCATAGAGATAGGGTACTTTATTTTATCCAAAAACAAATTGATTACATGCCAGGTGTAACATGAGGGGGCCTGTTTGTTGGGGTTTTTCTGTCCTCCCACCAGGTCCCCATAATTGTTTAGTCCCAGAGAAAATTACCCAAAGGACTTCATAAGTTATAAGGCTGATTGGCCCATTAGGTCAGGTTACTTATTAGCTAAATCTCACATCTTGATTAAGCCATTTTTCTGATCTATTTTAGCCATAGGCTCGGTACCTTTTTTTTTTTCTCAAAGTTTATTAAAATACAAAAGTCTCCATTTCCGCCCCTCCTTCCAACACCCTCCCACTCCCCCCACTCCCTCCCCTCCTCCCTCTCCATCCCCAAGAGCAGTCAGGGTATGCCACCCTGTGGGTAGTTCAAGCTCCTCCCCCCTCCCTCCAGGTCCAGGAAGGTAAGCATCCAAACAGACTGGATCCCAGAAATCCAGTATATGCAGAGAAAACAAGTCCCAGTGTCATTGTCAATGGCTTTTCAGAAAGACTCCGGGCAAGCCACATTCAGAGAATCTGGCCACTTTCAGAGAATCTGGTTGGATCACGTGCTCGCTCAGTTCCAGTCACTGGCCTTGGTGAACTCTCATTAGATCAGTGGGTGATCGAACCCCTCGCGGTCCTGTTTTCCTTTTTCATGTTCTTCCTCCTTCTGCTCCTCATTTGGAACTTGGGGGGCTCAGTCCGGTGCTCCAATGTGGGTCTCCGACTGTATCGCCATTCATCATCTGAAGAAGGTTCCCTCTGATCTTGCCTTCCTTGCTCATGTTCTCTTTTCTTCTGCTTCTCGTTTGGACCTAGGGGGTTAAGTTCAGTGTTCCAATGTGGGTCTCCGTCTCCATCTCCATCCATCGCCAAATGAAGGATCTATGGTGATAAGCAAAATATTCATCAGTATGGTTATGGGTCAAGGCCGGTTCAGGCACCCTCTCCTCTGTCCAGAGAACAATCTGGGGATTTCTCCTTGGACCTGGGATCCCATTTATAATCAAGTCTCTAGTAAACCCTAAACTGACTCCCTTAGTTGAGATATATTCTTCCCTGATCCCATATCTATCCTTCCTCCCTCCCCCTCTCCCAGTCCCCTCGAGCATTCCCCATTCCTCCCCAGCTCCCTTCTCTCTAACCCTCTCCCCTTCCAACAACCCTCCTACCCCCTGCCATGCACCCGAGGTTACCTGGGACTCTTGTCTATTTCCAATCTCCAGGAGGAAAACTACCTGAATTTAATTCAGGTTCACCCTCCTATCCAGCTTCTCTAGGATCACAAATAATATGCTCAAAGACCTTTAATTATGGCTAGAATCCATTTATGAGTGAATACATACCCAATTCCTCTTTTTGGGTCTGGCTTACCTGACTCAGTAAAGTGTTTTCTTTTCTTTTTTTTTATTATTTTTTTAATTATTTTTTTTTATTTTTTTATTTTTTTATATTTTTTTATTTAATTTTTACTGGGAACCCCTCCAGAATCAAGTCTCTTGCAAACCCTAAAATGGCTCCCTTAGCTGAGATATAAACCTCCCTGCTCCCCCAACCATCCTTCCTCCCTCCCCCCAATTCCCCAAGCCTTCCCCAATCCTCCCCCTCTCCCCTCTCCATGAACTTCTAATAGGCTCAGTACCTTTTTCAGCTGGACAGCTCACCTCTTATTGCTTCAGTGATCTTGGCAGGAGTGGGAGGAATCAGCTTCCTCCTCCTCAGAATTCTCCTGCTCTCCTTGTATCATTTCCACTTCCTGTCTGATTTTCCCACCTACACCTCCTGCCTGGCCAGTCAGCGTTTATTTAAAACATGACTGACAGAATACAGACAATTCTCCTGCACCAGCCAGGAACCTGAGAAGACCAGAAAAGATCCCAAGACCTACAAATTACAATGTGATTTGACAGCATTTTCAGAAAGGGACATGAAACTCAGGGACAATTTTTGCAGTATGTTAGCCAAGAACCTTCTGCAGACTCCTGAAGCTCAGCTGCTCTCTCTAGCTGCATTAGTTCCATGGTATAAGTACCAGAGTCTAACCAGGATCAATGATAAAACTGATGTTCATGTTTCACATGGGGATGATAGAGAGAATGGAGGAAATCAAGGTTAATGGTTTATCAGTCTATCCAGTCCTGCATGATCTGTTGACTCTTACCAATTCCTAAATTCTGCTCTAACTGGAGAATTAACTGAAGCTCTGTTGTGAAACTAGGGACCATAGTCTCAATGGTCTCTTGGTCTCTTCAAGATTGATCCTGGTACCCACAGCATATCCAGGTCTGCCATGTATGATGCTCTCTATCTTGTTCAGATGAGCTCGAGAGCTGTAGAAAAATAAATATTACAGTGGAAAACAAGACTTCATAAATATTCAGATGCATTAAAAATTAATACAGACTAAGTTCTAGAAGATTACAATGGGAAAAATGTCTTTCATACACAGAGCAAGCCAAGAAACTGAGAGGCCAATAATTTGGACTTGTGCACCTGCTTTGGTTCAATACTCTGAAAAGACTTGTGCTAGTACTGGGGAGTCTCTATTGGCCTTTAGTATTTCCTGCTGGTCCTGAATTTCTGTAGGAAGGTCTTATACAGTTTCACACTTGAGTTCCATCACAGTGTCTCTGGTAGAGTATCATATGGCTATGTTCTCAGTTTGCAGTTTTTCAGAATTAAGAAATCTTGCCTTTTGGGGGTGTTCCTACAGATGGTGACCTTCATCTTTAGAACTTAATTACAATCAGTGTTCTCATTATATCATATTATTCTCATTAACTTCAGACACTATCCTTGAGACTGGTGAACCCAGTGTACATGACAGCTGGTTAATGAGAACACAGAGACAGTGCAGGTAGAAGGAAGGGTCTGGGTGTGTGATGGCTGCACCAGGTCAGGTTCTGATTCCTCACATGGACTTGGGATTGCGCCTCTGGGGAAAGCCAAGATCACTATCATTCAAATATTACATGCATGATGTGCCTGGTTCTCTCTCCTGAAACTCTGAAACACTTACAGGTCGGAAAGGTCATGAGGTAGAGGAGCAGCACCAGGACAGTCATGCTTTGCTGAAAGCTCTAGTAAGAAGGAGATAGGGCTTCTCAGCCTGAGGGCTGCATTGCATTGTGGTGGTTCTTGAGAGGATAAAAGGAAGCCAAGGAGGTTTTGCTTTTCACTTCAGGTGACTGAGTTTTGCTTTGTGCTTCTTAGTAGAAATGGAAGTAGATACTCAGGAACATTTTCCTGGTTCTGACTTGGTTTCTAATCCCTGACAAATAAGAAATATTTTGAGTCACACTATGCAGACATATCAGGCAAAAGATGGGAATGTTTACAGTGAGTCCACATTCAGTCAATGATGGTAGAACAAGGTAGCACTCACTGGATGTGTTTTAATGTCACTAAAAATTCATAACGTGGATTTAGGTTGGAATTTGGGCTCATAATGGTCAGAAATCATTCTTATAAAAACTTAAAATTTATTATTTAGGTGTCAGTAAAGACATTATTCTTTTCCCTCATCCAGAATATAACTTGTGATAAGGAACGTTAAGCATATGAGATCCCATGTGTTCATCTGGGCAAAAACACAACTGATTGACATGGATCCTGTCTTATTAAGCTCAGACTATTGATCTTACTAATTGGTGACACAATACATGCACGCTTTTCATTGAACATCTTTATTTACAGCAATCTGCTTTTCTCTTTTTATTTTTATATCTCACTTTCTCTGGCCTCAGGCTGTGGCACATAAGAACCCAGGTTTTATGAATATTGCATTGTCGAGGGATGAGAAAGTTTTCAGTTCATAAAACCCCATGAAAAGTAGTATCATCCAGCCAGGCTTGAGGGTTATGTGATCTGAAGTCATAAGAAGCCAGAGTGATGACAAGACATGGAAGGAGGGCATGCTTGAACAGTGGGAACTGTTTGTCTTCTGGAGAGGATAACCATAGAAGACAATGGACTGCAGGACTTTCTCCCAGGCCTTAGTAATGTAAATCACCAGGGAAGGGAAATGAGGATCTGTTACCAACTTGCCTTGTCAGATCCTGGAGAGCATCCACTGTTTCTTGTGTATGGGTACTCTACATTTTATGTCCCTCAGTTTGTTGTGCATAATCTGTTTTTGTGAGTGGCAGTGATGGAGCTAGACCTTAGCATAGCTGAGGCAGTATTCCTGGGAAATACTGATGGGGAACCAAGACTATGAGTGCTGTGTTCTGCTTATTCACTGGGATCTTAAGGAAGAATGGGAACTGAAATGTCTTCAGAGCTTGCCTAGGATAATGGAGGCCCTGAGCCTGAAGGCAAACCTTGAATCCCAGTGTTGCTGCTTACCCGACCTCAGAACAGGTTTCTGTGTTGATCATGCTATGGTAACCTCTGTAATGTAAACTAAGTATAGATGATGAGAAAGTACGCATATCTGAAGCAAGCACACAAATACTCAGACATATACACACAGACCGCTATACAACAACAGAGACAATCCTTCCCAAAAAAAAAACTTACAAAGGCAGATGGAAACACGTATATTAACTTCATAGGATATTTGAAAATGTTATTTTTCCAACTTTGTCATTCATTCTACTTATAAACAAATAACCGTGTTCATTAATAATGTACTGCAGTTACATTGATTCATCCCACTATCTTCTCTCCTTTCTCTCCTTCCTTTGAATCTTCTGTCCTCTCATACTGACATGCCTCTTCTTTTCTCTTCTCCCTTCTTTACGGTCTTCCTAGACCAACTCTGCTTCTTTTTCTACTTACAAAACAGTGAGATAGCAGAGTGACATCATCTTGTGTAATTCTCTGAGGAAGCCCCCAGTTTTTATAACGTCTTATTAGCACCACACTGTCATTTCCACAGCACAGGCATCCCTTTTCCACCATTCCCATAATATGGTCTCATTCTTTCTTTGGTAAATGGCACTCATATCATTAGTTACAGCCAACACATTCTTTTGGGTTTAAGATCCATTTCTGTGGTTATTAAAAATGTCAGCTTTATGCATCCTCTTCTGTACACTTTCACTGGTCAAGGTGAATGATCCCAAACAGAGGGTGGAGGGCAGAACACTCTGTGATCATGAGGACATCACCTCTCAACTCTGGGTTCCCAAAACTATCTGTTAACCTTCTGACGCAGAAGAAAGATTGAGAGAGAGAGAGGAAGAGTGATAGATATTGTGACATAGACAGAGAGAGATAAAGGGAAACAAGGAAAAACACTATAATACATAAACACACACAACATAACTGGAACCAGAAATTTAAATAATAATTTGGACATTCAAGGATTACTACACACTATATCTGCATAGAAAATCCCTAAGTGAGATATGGAGTGGCAGTATAGGCACAGAGAAGTCGTCTTTCATACTTCTCTGAGCAGGCTCTTCTGTGACCCAGATCTCTAAGTGCTCTCTGCGCCCCCTGCTGGTTCCGTGTTCCCCACAGATGTGTTTTTGTCTGAGCTCACAGTAACATTCACTCACTGTGTCTCTTGTACAGTAATACGTGGCTGTGTCCTCAGATTTCAGACTGCTCATTTCCAGGTACAGAGTGTTCTTGGCATTGTCTCTGGAGATTGTGAACCGGCCCTTCACAGCGTCGGTATACCAGGTGCTACCACCATTATTAGTAATACGTGCAACCCACTCCAGTCCTTTCCCTGGAGCCTGGCGGACCCAGTTCATCCAGGAGTTACTGAAAGTGAATCCAGAGGCTGCACAGGAGATTTTCTGGGACTTTCCAGGCTGCACTAAGCCTCCTCCAGACTCCAGCAATTGAACCTCACACAGGACACCTGTAAACACAAAGAATTATTGTTAGGAAACTGATACAAAAGACATTTTTTTCTCCTTCTCATGTCCACACAACACACAGCATCTCATCTTTATTAGTTACCTTTTAAAATAAGGACAAAGGAAATCAATATGAGCCTTAAGTCCATGGTAAGTGTCCTATGATCAGTGTTGAACCCTGGCTGGGAGGACTTCGGAATCCAGGGTTTGTTTCCTCTACCAGAGCTGCAGGGTCAGGACAGGGCTGGATTTTATGGGCACAAAGAGGCCTTATTTGCATATCTTCCTCCCATAACAGACTCTGTAGTTGGACCTGGGTAGCAGGCAGTAGTCAGAGCAGATATCATACATCATACACCCTGATGACAGTTATAGAAATTGAACAATTAACGTAGGTCTGTGTACACATTTTCCTAGTTAGGGACTTACCACACTTTACTTAGTTCTCTTTTCACCTTATGCATACAAAATGTAGTGTTTCCACACTGTCATGTCTCTTTAGGATCAATGTGAAATTAAACATCTCCACACACAGCTGTGTTTCTAGATATTAGCTCTGTTTGTCCCTCTGTCTCTGCTGGACAAGGATTCTTCCTGAGGTGAATCTTGGGTAGGGTCATACCCCTTTCTAAATAGAAATCCTTCACTGTGATAGGAACCCTTGAGACTTTTCTGAGTTTTACTCAGTTCTTAGAGATGATGTCCTACAACCTCAGGAAGTTTTCAAATGTGATGTTTCTTGTTACTGTCTGTCTTCCTCTCAGTGGTTGCACTCGATTGTTTGCATCCTGAAATTCTTCCTATGATCACTTTTTACTCCCCACTCTTCCTTTCACTTTCCCACCTTGATACCTGGCCACACATGGCTGTCCTCATGCTGTCTTTGATCAGTTTTTATTTCTGCATATTTATATAGTCAGCACAACGGGGACATTTAATGCATTTTTGTAACAAAACACAAAACTTCTGCATCTGGAGAGGATGTGGAATGAGGGGAACACTCATACATTGTTGGTGGGAATGCAAACTTGTGCAGCCACTGTGGAAATCAGTGTGGCGGTTTCTCAGGAAACTGGGAGTCAACCTCCCTCAGGACCCAGCAATTCCACTCTTGGGAATATACCCAAGAGATGCCCTATCATATCACAAAAGTGTTTGTTCAACTATGTTCATAGCAGCACTATTTGTAATAGCCAGAACCTGGAAACAGCCTAGGTGCCCCTCAATAGAAGAATGGTTAAAAAAGGTGTGGAACATATACACATTAGAGTTTTACTCAGCGGTAAAAAATAATGACATCTTGAATTTTGCATGCAAATGGATGGACATAGAAAACGCTTTACTGAGTGAGGTAAGCCAGACCCAAAAAGAGGAACACGGTATGTATTCACTCATAAGTGGATTCTAACCATAATTAAAGGTCTTTGAGCCTATTATTCGTGATCCTAGAGAAGCTAAATAAGAAGACGAACCTGATGAAGATTATTTAGCTATCCGCCAGGAGGTAGGAAATAGTCAAGAGTCCCAGGTAACCTTGGGTGCATGGGGGGGTGGGGGGTGTTGGAAGGGGAGAGGGTTGGAGGGAGGGGAGTGGGGGAGAAGTGGAGAAAGCTAGGTTGACCGGGATGGGGGGAAGGGAGGAAGGATGAATATGGGATCGGGGAAGAATATATTTCAACTAAGGGAGTCATATTAGGGTTAGGAAACTTGATTATGTATGGGATCCCAGGTCCAAGGAGAGATCCCCGGATTGTTCTCTGGACAGAGGAGAGGGTGCCTGAGCCGACCTTGGCCCATAACCATACTGATGAATGTTTTGCTTGTCACCATAGATCCTTCATCTGGCGTTGGATGGAGATGCAGACGGAGACCCATATTGAGGCACCGGACTGAGCCCCCCAAGATCCAAATGAGGAGCAGGATGAAGAAATTGATGAAGGACTGCGAGGGATGCTATCACCCACTGATGCAAGGGGTTGGATCTAGTGAGAGTTTACCAAGGCCAGTTGGACTGCGACTGAACGAGCACGTGATCCAGCCAGATTCTCTGAATGTGGCTGGCCTGGAGTCCTTCTGAGAAGCCATCGACAATGTCACTGGGACTGGTTTCCTCTGCATATACTGGATTTTTGGGATCTAGTCTGTTTGGATGCTCGCCTTCCCTGGACCTGGAGGGAGGGGGGAGGAACTTGAACTTCCCGCGGGGCGGGGAGCCCTGACTGCCCTTAGGGACAGAGAGGGAGGAGGAGAGGGAGGGGGGAATGGGAGGGTGTTGGGGGGAGGGGCGTAAATGGAAACTTTTGTGATTTAATAAAATTACAAAAGGAAAAAAAATTTGTATTTTCAGAAGACTTTGTTTTTATTTTCCTAAATTCTCATGCTTTTTATCCTCTCAGCCCCTTTCTGTCACTACACCCAACTTTTCCTTTCACAACCCCTGTAATACCTTGTGCTTTTTCTGTCATGTCCTTCACTTAAGATGTCTTTTCCTATCTTGATTTCCATTCTAGTTCCAAGTCTACAAAACAGAAGTCAGACACAAAACACAAACCAGCAACAGAGAGTGCAGAGGAATAATTATGGGAGCAATAAAAAGCACTCACAAAAACACAGACTGTGAAAATCATAAAACTCAGCTTCTGTGGGAAGGGCTTAAGAGCTATGGACCAGGGACCACAGCTGATGTCTACAAGGATGTGCATATTTGTGGCTCAGAATTTTGTGGTGTGAGTCACACAATATACCTATAAAGGAACCATTAGCTTCGACTTCGATTTGCAAGGTAATTTTTACCAAAGTGAAAAAGTTCAAAAAATAACAGTGCAACAGTTATAACAACTATATACTTTTATTAAGGTCCTATTAGAAGTAGGAAACAGTGGATGGTTCATTTTTAAGCTAACTTTGAAAAGTAACATCAATTCAAGGAAGTTGTGATTTCTCATTTACAAGTTTAAAAATAAAGCGGTTGAATTAAAGATTATTCAAAATTCTTACAAAACTGTCTCACAAAGTTTCCTAATTTCCGACTCCTATCTATCTATCTATCTATCTATCTATCTATCTATCTATCTTCTCTGTCTCTGTCTCTGTCTCTCTCTCTCTCTCTGTCTCTCTCTCTCTCTCTATATATATATATATATATATATATATATGCTGATTTGTTTGACAAGGAGAAATTAGACATCTTAGAGGAGTGTGGGAATACAGGTGTTTAATGTGTAATTAAAAACAACATTAATAGGCTATGACAAGTAAAGGGTACTCTAGAGGATTTCCTTGTGTAAAAGAAAAAAAACCCTAAAGGTTATGACATCAAACAGTTGCAAATGCAGCATATTCCAGATGAGCACTGTTTCTGGGAGTATCTGTTGGTCCTCCACTTCCCCTGCTGGTCTGAGTAGAGAGGTTTCTGTACAAGTTCACACTGCACAGTACTACATACACAGTAATACATGGCTGTGTCCAAAGTTTGAAGATTGTTCAGGTTTATGAAAATGTAGCCATGGAGGTATAGTGATATTTTGTCTTTGATCTGACAAATAAAGTTTCCCGATTATCAGAGTGCAGAGTTAAGCCACTAGTTTTCGATAGAAGCCAGGCAATGTTGGCACAAACTTTTAATCCCAGCACTAAAAAGATAGAATGCAAACCTCGGCTACAAGAGATTAAATTTCTGCAAATTAGAAACAGAGCTCATACAAAGGTGATCCCAGCAACTGGAATTATATGCCTTTAATCTCAGCAGCAGAGAAACAGACACAGGAGTGACTTGAATTGACAGAGAGAGGAGAAGACAAGAACTCAGATGCAGTCTGAGGATTCAGTCTCAGAGGCAGTATGAAATTTTGGAAAGACAGCATTCATTCAGAGGATTTGTAGAGACAGAATCTTCCCCATTTGGTCTGAGCATTGGTAGAGATAAGAACTCTCTACTGACTGAATACAGTTCTTTTCTGACCCTTCAGTTTTTGACCCTGATAGCTGATTCAGGATTTTTACCACTAAGAACAATTGGAATTTGTGCAACAACATGTGCCCCTGCAGATTTTGACTTGGGATTTGAGACCAAAATTATAATTTATGTGTCCACCACTCCATATTCTTCACATCCACTTCAGATATTTTCCTGGAAACTGACAGGCACAGCTTACACAATAAGTGGTTAATGAGAATCCACAGACAGTTCAGATGAGGGACTGAGTCTGTGAGGATTGTACTAGACCAAGGGCTTATTCCTTCAGCTCCCCCTGGGACAGGGCACCTGGGGAATAGGTATAATCTTCACGATTCATACATCCCACAGATGATACATCTGGGTCTTTTCCTGAAACCCTGAGCACTTACAGGTTGGAGAGCTCACCAGGGAGAGGAGCAGCACCTACTGGAACCTCTAGTGAGCAGGAGGGGGGCTGTCAGCTAGGCCTGGGCTTTTAGTTTCAGCAGAAGGCTGCTGTGCATTGAGGGAGGTTCCTGAGTGATGAAGGGAAGCATTGGGCAAGACTTCACATTTCCCCCAGGTTTCTGAGAATTGCCCTTGTGTTTCTTAGATAACCTGGAGATAAAATATGAGTAGCATTTTTCTGACACTGTCTAGATTCCCACTTGCATATAAATAGGAAATTGTATGATTCACACTGTTCAGATACTGGATACAAAACATTAAGTGACTCCACATTCATGCTGTGCAGACAATGGAGGATACCACATCCTCAGTGCACATCCTTCTAAATTCCAACAGAGGGTTTAGAAAGATATTTAATTATAAGATTCATTTCATTGCGGAGAGAAGAGTGTTGAAATAACCTACTATTAAAGTGTGGGGTTTGATATGTGCTTTGAGTTCCAGTAATGTTTCCTTTACATAAGTGGATACTTTTATATTAGAGGGCATAGATATTCAGGATTGAGACTTCCTCCTGATGAATTGTTCCTGTTGGGAGTATAAAGTGTCCTTCTCCATCTCTTATGATTAATTTTAGTTTGAAATCAATTTTGTTAGATATTAGTATAGCCACACTCACTTGTTTCTTAGGTTTGCTTGATAGAAAAACTTATCCAACTCTTTACTTTGAGGTAGTGTCTGTCTTTGAGGTTGAGGTGTGTTTCTTGTAAACAGGAGAATGGTTGGATCCTGTTTTTGTATCCATTCTCTTAACCTGTGCCTTGTTATAGGTGAATTGAGTCCATTGATATTAAATGATATTAATGACCCGTGGTTGTTAACTCTGGTTATTTTTTGTGGTCATAGTGTTTGTGTGTTTCCCTTCTTTGACTTTGCTGGTGGAGGGTTGTCAGGTGCTGGTGTTATTATGGATGTTGTTGGCTTCCTTGGTTTGTAGTTTTCCTTCCACTACTTTCTGCAAGGCTGGGTTTGTGGCTATGTATTGTTTAAATCTGTTTTTGTCCTGGAATATCTTATTTTTTCAAAGCCATTCCACTAAAATCAGGAACAAGACAAGGCTGTCCACTCTCTCCATACCTCTTCAATATAGTGCTTGAAGTTCTAGCAATAGGAATAAAACAACATAAGGATATCAAGGGGATTAGAACTGGAAAAGAAGAAGTCAAACTTTCATCATTTGCAGATGATATGATAGTGTACATCAGGGACCCCAAAAACTCTACCAAAGAACTCCTATAGCTGATAAACACCTTCAGTAATGTGGCAGGATATAAGATCAACTCTAAAAAAATCAGTAGCCCTCCTACAGACAAAGGATAGAGAAGCAGAGAGGGAAATCAGAGAAACATCACCTTTCTTGAAAGCCACAAATAACATAAAGTAGATAGCTTAATTAAGACAGCCATGTTAGGGTTGGCAAAAGACTTGACTCTAAAGGAGTTCCCAAGTGTCCAAGGGGATTTCCCCAGTTAGGTCCTTGGGCAGCAGAGAAGAGGGTGCCTGAACTGGCCTTCTCCCATAGCCACACTTATGAATATATCTGATATCACCATAAAACCTTTATCCGGCCATGGACAGAGATGGAGACCGAGACCTCATTGGAGCACTGGACTGATTTCCCAAGGTCCAGATAAAGAGCATAAGGAGGAGAAGATGAGCCAGGAAGCCAAGATACCGAGGGGTGCATCCACCCATTGAGATAGTGTGATTGATCTAATGGAAGTTCCCCAAGGCTGGCTGTACTGGGACTGAACAAGCCAGTACAGTGATAAAACCAGACTCTGATTGTGACCGACAATGAGGGCTGACTGAGAAGCCAATGATAATGGCACTGGGTTTTGATCCTACTGCATTTACTAACTTTTGGGAGCCTAGTCTGTTTGGAAGCACTCCTTCTGAGACCTGGATGGAGGAGGGGGGCTGGACTTCCCACTTGGCAGGGTACCCTGGCTTCTCTTGGGACTGAAGAGGGAGGGGGAGGAAAAATAGGGGGAGTGGTAGGGAAATGGGAGGAGGCGGATATTTTTAATTAAAAAAAGAAAAAAGATTCACTTCAGCCTTTACTTGATGTGAAATAAGGATTAACGAACTACTTAAAATACTTTTTGTTGTCATTGAAGTTAATTTTTTTAATAACTCACCTAAAAAATCCAACTTGAGAGAGGGCAACTCACAAACACTTAGTGCATGAGATTTTAATTTTTTATCTGACAGGAGATTCAAGGGATTGATTTTCATACACATAAGTGGTCTCAGGGACACCATACCTGGATATTCTTATTTCCTATTTTGGGTTTGTCATTGTCTCTGTCACTATGTACTTTTATATTTCTATCATTGTGTCTTTACCACTTGAAGCATATTGCAAAATCAGGTTTCTAAATATGATTGTTGCATTGGTGAGGAATGAAGGGAATTTCTTCATGACACCTCCTAACAAACAGTAGCATGGAATCAGTCTTCAGGGTTATGTTACCCGAAACAATAAAAAGACAGAGAACCCTAAGTGATGACAAGTAGTGGAGAGAAGGACATGCTTGAACAATGGGAACTGTTTGTCTTTCTCTGAAGATCACCATAGAGAAAGGAGATTTAGGGCTTTTCTCCATGCCTTGGTAATATAAATCATCAGGGAATGGCAGAGAATGGCTCAAAACAATCTGTCAGTAAATCCCAGAGAATATCCACCAATTCTTTCACATTGAACACCCCACATGTTGTGTTCCTTTTTCCTCTGAGCATATTCTGTATGTGAGTAGCGGTGGTGGAGACAGGTCTTATCACTGGGGAGACTGCCATCCTTTGTCAGCTATGATGGACACCCACCCCTGTAAGTGCTTTGTCTCCCTTTTTCAGGATGCACTGTTTGTTAGACGAGTGTTTTTCAGATATTATGCTCAATGTGTCTCATCTTTGGTATGTCTGATTTTTCATTGTGCTTTTTGGATCTTGTCAAAGATCATAAGAATAATTGCATATTTTGATACCATTTTGGAGTACTAGTATGTGACCACTTAGTCAAGAATTTTTTTTTCCGTTGGTTACATCAGACAGAGTTTGTGTTCACATTTTGTTCTCTTATGCTTCTAGGGGTTCCCTTCTCCATGAAACACTGTTCAACAGGAATGCTTTTAGAATAAAGCTGCACATTGCTTACAATTATCTTCTACTTGAGAGGTGCATTCTTATACATGAATTTCTTCAATTATTTACATAGTCATGTCTAGTGGACTCATGGAATTTCAGTTAATGTTTTCTGTTACAATGACAGTATGATATTTTATATTAGTATGATGGTTAGAACTTTGTCAATGTAGAAAAAAACTATGATCATCTGGCAACTGCAAATCTCAGTTGGAAGAAAATTTCCCCACTAGATTGGCCTATAGGCAAGCACTTAGTAGCATTTTAGCAACTTTGGAATGGCTCAATTTCCTTTATATTTTTGAGGAAGGTTCTGGAAAGAAAATATTTTATTTGAAACAAGAAAAAGGGAATTTGTTGTAGAAGCAAAAATTTTATAAAGATTTAGGTAAAATAGAACTTATTCAAGCTAATCTATGAATCAGTCATTTCTGCTACCCGCTTTCCTCTTCTACACACTTTTGATGACCCCTTCTGGTCCCCCTTACTCTTGAGTCTCTTGTTTTCTTTTCATCTTCTCCTCCTTCCCTGATAAACTTCTGCTTCCTCATTTCCTCTCTTCTCTTCCCTCTCACTCTCTCCCACATCTTGTCTTTGATCACTTCCTTCCATTTCATTGTTTCTAGCTATATGCAGTATGTTGTTTCAGATATATATGCATAATTGTTATGACTTCACTGTATCTAAAAGACAGCACCCAACTCTATCACATTCCTCCAGCCGTGTCTTGCTACCTTTCTTGGGCTTCAGAACATACATATTATGTTTGTTTGGAGGTAAGTATTCAGCAGTCACTTATGTTCAGTACTAGGGCAGTCATGGGTCCATGCTTTACATATCACACACATCAGAAAGAGGCTTCACTGAGGAAGACTGAGAGAAGCACTAGCATATTGGTACAAGTATAGAAGACGTTGTTAGTATTTACTCCTTGACAAACACCAATAGTAGATTTTCTTATAGTACTGTGACCTTTGTGCTCTTTATTTTTGGACATTTCTGTGTTCTGATTTTTAAAAATATTGAAACAAGTTTTAATTTTGAATGCTGATTATCTCAGTAAAAAATACTGAGGTTATCAGGAAGGTGTGGCATATACAGTTCTTCTCTCCTCTACATGCTAGACCATTTAACTTGCTTGGTTTTGTACATTTATTGTAAAGGACCACATAAAAGTTCATGTGTATAATACCGTGTGATGTCCAGAGGTAACCTAATCTCACAGAAATCCTCCCCATTTTATTGTACTTTTACTCTTTCAACCCACTTTTCAGTGATGTTCCTTGTGTCTTGTGAGAGGAATAGGGAGGGGTAGGGAAGTGGGGAATGCGGGAGTTTTGATATAGACATTCTGTCTGTGGACAATCACTCACACAGTTGTCTATTCTTAGCAGTAAACGGTCATGGACTCTCTGCATTCAATGATGGCTGCTGGAGGATGGAGATTCATTTTATTTGCGGGTGTAGCTATTGGTTGGTTGCCTTTGCCCATTAGGTGACTCCACAATCATGGACATATGGGCAATGCTATTTGGATTTGTTGAGTTATTAAGAAAGGATATGAATTTGGGAGTAAAAGGTGTTGGGAGGACCAATAAGAGGTATTTGGAAGGAAAAAGTTGAGTGAGGATATGGCCAAGATACATTGGAAATATATATGAATTTTCAAACACATATTTTCAAATAGTATAGTGTGTTTAATGTCTATCACTGTAGAACATTAAAGGTCTTATACTCCAATGTTCTGATGAGCAACTGGTCAACTAGCAGTGTCTTCTTACCTTCCCAAATTGAGGTCCTTTAAATCTGTGCTGTCTCCTTATGTTACTGCCTTTTCTTCATCAGATTCTAACAGTGTAACATTTTATGTTGAAGACCTCCCCCCACCACTTATCATGGAATATTCATTCTTAGGAAGCACCTGGAAGGTATAGTTCTGGGAGAAGAATTCTCAATGGCTCTGGTGCCTTGAGGACAATTCCTTTAATAACTTCATAGAACTCCCTGAGAAACACAGACTCTTAGGAATGTTCTTTTCACATTCCTTCTTTTGCTCCAGTCTGTCAATCTTGCTTGAGATACTTACAGTATCTCAAACTTCTTCTTCCCCTTTCTGTGGTTTTCTAAAATGAAGAAAGTAAGAATTATCTCACTATTTTTAATTTCTTTCCTTTTTCTTCTAATTTGTTCTTGTGACCAGGGGACATATATCTAAACTATAAATATTTTTGCTTCTGAGAAGATCCATCCCCTGCAGCTAATACATGAATAATGTGTACTATATTTTTTAAAAATTGATTTTAATCTTCAGTGTTTTTTTCTGATGTGCATTCTGTGAGGACTATTCTGAGTATAAAGCTTTCCTGGAATCCAGATGCCCTAACCATGCCTAACCTTTCTGTTTGAATTGAATTCTGTTCTCTTTCAACCATGAAACACAGCTGAGACTCTGTCCTGAGTCTAGGGATGCCAACTTGTTAGATTCCTAAATTATTTCACATCTGATCCTGGTGCCCACAGAAGAGTCAGTTTTGCCCTCTGTTTTGGTCTCCATCTCATTTGGGTCAAATATAAGTTTTAAGTATGTATATTTAAATATATACATCAAAGTTAGAAATACTGTTTCATGTTTGACTAATTCAAATATGTCTACAAACCGCACTTGTAGAGAGATTTTCTGAGTCATGTGAGGGGCAGCTCAGACAGATGGAGTCTAGCCCTTCATGGCCCTATTCCCCTGTTCAGGGTGACTTTGACCTGCCTGCTTTCTCACTGCTCCCTTCTGTTCATAAGGACGCCCTCAGGGAGGCTTGTGTCCAGGTTCATGCTTATTCTTTTCAGTGTTCATGTTGACATAGCAATACTTGGTTGTATCATAGACCTTCAGACTATCCATATTATTTACAGAGTATTCTTATAATTATCTATAGAGATAATCAATCTGTCATTGACAGAATTTGTATATTTTATTGAGACACCAGTGTTACATTTATGAGATCCACTGTGTTGCATTTCCTGGGGCATGTTAGTCCCAGTGCATATAGTCATCACTGAAGGTGAATCTAGAGCCACACAGGTTAGTTACAGGGTTGCCCCAGGTGTCAACAATTTTCCTCCAGACTCCACTAGATAAAGCTCCCACAGGACACCTGTAAACACCTTTGTTCTGTTCAGGAAACTGTTACACTTGTCCACTTTATCTCTCACTCATATGCACTTACAAACTCAGCATCTCTTCTTTGTCCTAAATTGTCTTCTAAAAGAGAAAAAAGAAAAACCTAGCTCTTCCTCAATATCATGGTGAATAGTCTGTGTTAAGTATTTATCATTGAATGGACTGACCTGAAAAGACTAGACTGTGCTCCTCTTCTAGACCTGCAGGATCAGGGTGGACTGGTTTTTTTTTGAGCAGGATGAGGTCCTGTTTTCATTTTCCTGCTATATATGCTCTCTTGACCTAAGCTCAAATGGGAGGCTATGCTTATGGAAGATATTAAATTCATGGTGGTCACTGTAGAGATGACAGAATTCAAGAAAATCTACATTGTGTCAGAAGTGAGTACATATCATGACCAGCTTTCTAGGTCTGGGTTACCTCACTCAGTATTGCTTTTTCTATTTCCATCAATTTCATACAAATTTCAATATGTCATTCTTTTACCAGTGACATGAAGTGGATACTACCAGAAAAGGAAAGGATAATGAGTCTATAGTTCATGGTCCTACAGAATTTAAGTAACAAGGTGAACCCTAAGAAAAACATACATAGATCCACTTGGAAATGGGAATAGTCAAGACTGCCTGACAAAATTTGGAGGATGGGAAAGGGGAGAATAGAAGTTGGAGGGGAAAAAAAGAGGAAAGAAAGGGAGAGGGAGAAGAATTTGAGGGAATGGTTAGTTTATATAGAGGAAGGACAGAGATGAGAGCAATGAAAGAGATATTTTGATTGAGGGAGCCATTATTGGGCTAGCAAGAAACCTGGAACTAGAGAAATTCTCAGGAATGCACTAGGATGACCCCAACTAAGACCCTAAGCAATAGAGAAGAGTATAACTGTAGTAGAGAGGAGGGCCTGCTTCTTCCTCCCTGCCACCCAGCTAGTTTAGTCCCAAAATAACCACGCAGAAATTGTATTAGTTAAAACACTGCTTGACCCATTTGCTCTAGCCTCTTATTGGCTAACTCTCACATCTTGACTTAATCCATTTCTATTAATCTGTACATTGCCACATGGCAGTGGCTTACCGGGAAAGAGTCAGCATGTATGACTCTCGTGGTTCCATGGTAGTTTTCCACTCTCTGCTTTCTTCCTCCCAGCACAGAGTTCTGTTTTGCCCAACAACCTAAGTTCTTCCCTATTAAAAGGCCAAGGCAGTTTCTATTCATTAACCAATGAAAGAAACACATAAACAGAAGGAACTCCTATACCAGGTACCCAATCTAGTTTGGTCTTGTTATCAGATTGATGAATATCTTAAATGTCAACATAGAATCTTAATCCAACATGTGGAGGAAACAGAGTGAGAAAGCCACAGTGGATCACTGGACTGAGCTCCCAAAGCCCTGCTGAAGATTGGGAGCAGTGAGAATATGAGTAAAGAGGTCAAGACCATAATGGGGAAACAAACTGAAATAGTTTACCTGAGCTAACGAGAGTTCAACAATTCCATCCAGACAAAAGGAACCAACATAGGCCCAAACTAGACCCTCTGAATGGGGGTGACAGATTTATGGCTGGAACAGACTGAGGGGACACTGGCAGTGGTACCAGAATTTGTACCAAATCTTTGTACTGACTTTTTGCAAACCTATTCTTTATGTGGGATTACCCTCTGAATGTTGTGAATACCACCATTTAATAAAGAAACTGCCTTGGGTGTGTGTAGGGCATAATAGAGGTAGGTTGGAAAAACTAACTGAATGCTGAAAAAAATAAGGCAGAATCAAGTGACACCATGTAGCTGCCACTGGGAACTGACAAACCAGAACTTTGGTAGTAAGCCACATCTATGTGGTCATTCACAGATTAAAAGAAGTGGGTTAACTTAAGATGTAAGAGATATCAAATAACAAGCTAGAGCTAATAGGCCAAACAGTGTTTTAATTAATACAGTTTCTGTCTGATTATTTTGGTTCTGGCCAGCTGGGAAAAAACAAGTGTCCTCCAGTAACAGATTAGCACACCAAGGTGGCTGGCTAAACCCATGTAAAACCTTAGAAATCTTGGAAAGTGATTGTAGATACACCAAAAGGCCCACAATGTTTAGCTCCATATTTTTTCAGCTGGTGGTTTGATACAGTTTTCTTAAGAGAGAACGTCCTGATACAGTGGAAACAAACAATCAAAAAAAGCACATGGTGGCTTCCTGGCCCATGATGCCAGAAGAAACTCTGACACTTTTAGGAGGTCTGGATATGGAACATTTAAATGTTGCTTGTGAACAGAGTACTCCAACTTGCTGAATGCCAACACAGAACTGCTCCAACCTGAAACGGGGTCTGGGACAGAGGGAATGACTCTCGGAGGCAATGAACAGACTTCCAACATGTTGGACTGGTTGGAGCCAAAAGACAAAGCAGTCTTAGTTGCTGCTTAGCATTTTAAAATCTCTCCAGGATAGAAAATGATAAAAGATACACAATAAGAGAGACTCAGACATAAAATGCCTCTAAATAAGACACAGTGTATTTAAAAATGTACATAAGTTTAGGAGAGAGAAAAAAAGTGTAAAAAGAGTTAAAGGGAAGTAATGGTTTATAAAAAATAAAACAAATTCTTTAAAGAGGCAGAATACAGAAGTCATATAATAAAGAAGTAAAGGTAATAAAATGAATATTTAAAAAAGTAATGGAGTAAAAACAAATAAGTCACATAAAGATGGAATATATACAGAGAGTCTAGATTAATTATAATCATTGTGTTTTCTCTGAATTTATTGACAGTGAAGGAACTAAGAGCAGAGAGACATTTCATTGTATGGGCTGTAAAGATAAACCAGCATAAAGGTATCTTGACTTCAAAATTTGGGTTTAATGATTTCTTTCTTTGGAAAAGAGCTTCTACTTTTGTTTCCACAGAATATTTGAAACTGTAGATTGATTCCAGACTCATGTGTATTGATTAACCAAGACCCCTCAAAATGTCACTATGAATACCCTCTAAAATTGCTTCACCCAACGAAAAGTAGGAAGCAGTTTAGTGACAACTACACACAAATTTCCTAAATGAATGCTTATAAATTCTTGTTTACATTTAAAGGAGGATATAATATAGAGATGAATATATTGAATTGGTATAAATGTTGGTCTATTGATATCAATTTAATGTCAGTTTTGTTATATGTATATTTTTGATTAAGGTATTATGTATTCAGTTTATTTAAAATGTGTTTTATAATTAAGAAATAGAGGTTAATAAAGAGTCATCTATAATAATCATGCTTGTTGTCATGATAGTTATGTTTTCTAGATGAATAGAGATAAATTTTCGTTAAATAGATAATCTTCAAACTTTTCAAAGACCTACAGAGTATGGAATTTAACATGTTTTTTTTGTTTTGTTTTGTTTTGTTTTCAAAGTTTATTAAATTATGAAAGTTTCCATTTCCACCCCCCCTCCCTACACCCCCCCACTCCCCCCTCCCCCTCCAACTCCCTCTTCATCCCTAAGAGGAGTCAGGGCTTCCAGCCCTGTGGGAAGTTCAAGTTCCTCCCACCTCCCTCCAGGTCCAGGAAGGTGAGTATCCAAACAGACTGAATCCCAAAAATCCAGTATATGCAGAGGAAGCAAGTCCCAGTGTCATTGTCAATGGCTTTTCAGAAAGGCTCCAGGCCAGCCACATTCAGAGAATCCAGCCACATTCAGAAAATCTGGTTGGATCACATGCTCGTTCAGTCCCAGTCCAACTGGCCTTGGTGAACTCTCATTAGATCAGTCCTCTTGTATCAGTGGGTGATCGCACCCCTCGCCGTCCTGAGTTTTTTTTTTTTTCATGTTCTTCCTCCTTCTGCTCCTCATTTGGACCAAGGGAGTGCTCCAATGTGGGTTTCCGTCTGTATCGCCATCCATCGTCGGATGAAGGATCTATGGTGAAAAGCAAAATCTTCATCAGTATGGTTATAGGCCAAGGCCGGTTCAGGCACCCTCTCCTCTGTCCAGAGAACAATCTGGGGATCTCTCCTTGGACCTGGGATCACATTTATAATCAAGTCTCCTGTAAACCCTAAAATGACTCCCTTAGTTGAGATATAAACTTCCCTGCTCCCAGAACCATCCTTGCTCCCTCCCTCCATCTCAGTCCCCCGACTTTTCCCCATTCCTCCCCTATTCCCTTCTCTCTAACCCTCTCCCCTTCCAACAACCCTCCCACCCACCCTCCCCATGCACCCGAGGTTACCTGGGACTCATGTCTATTTCCAATCTCCAGGAGGATAAGTACATGATTTTCTTCAGGTTCACCTTCTTATTTAGCTTCTCTAGGATCTCGAATAATAGGCTCAAAGACCTTTAATTATGGCTAGAATCCACTTATGAGTGAATACATACCATATTCCTCTTTTTGGGTCTGGCTTACCTCACTCAGTAAAGCGTTTTCTATGTCCATCCATTTGCATGCAAAATTCAAGATGTCATTGTTTTTTACCGCTGAGTAAAACTCTAGTGTATATATGTTCCACACCTTTTTTAACCATTCTTCTATTGAGGGGCACCTAGGTTGTTTCCAGGTTCTGGCTATTACAAATAGTGCTGCTATGAACATAGTTGAACAAATGCATTTATGGTGTGATAGAGCATCTCTTGGGTATATTCCCAAAAGTGGAATTGCTGGGTCTTGAGGGAGATTGACTCCCAGTTTCCTGAGAAACCGCCACACTGATTTCCACAGTGGCTGCATAAGTTTGCATTCCCACCAACAATGGATGAGAGCTCCCCTCTCTCCACATCCTCTCCAGCATAGGCTATCATTGGTGTTTTTGACTTTAGCTAATCTGACCAGTGTAAAATGGTATCTCAAAGTTGTTTTGATTTGCATTTCCCTGATCGCTAAGGATGTTGAGCATGACCTTAAGTGTCTTTTGGCCATTCGGAGTTCTTCTGCTGAGAATTCTCTGTTCAGATCAGCACCCCATTTTTTAATTGGGTTGATTAGAGTTTTATTGTCTAGTTTCTTGAGTTCTTTGTATATTTTGGAGATCAGGCCTTTTTCTGATGAGGGGTTGGTGAAGATCTTCTCCCAGTCAGAAGGTAGCCTTTTTGTCTTACTGATGGTGTCCTTTGCTTTACAGAAGCTTCTCAATTTCAGGAGGTCCCATTTATTCATTGATTCTCTTATTGTCTGTGCAACTGGGGATCTACTTAGGAAGTGGCCTCCTGTGCCTATAACTTGTAGACTATTTCCCACTTTCTCTTCTATCTGGTTCAAAGAGGTCCAGTAATGTTGAGGTCTTTAACCCATTTGGACTTGATTTTTGTGCATGGTGATAGATACGGATCTACTTTCATTCTTCTACAGGTTGACATCCAGTTATGCCAGCACCATTTGTTAAAGATGCTTTCCTTCTTCCATTGCATACCTTTAGCCCCCTTGTCGAAAATCAAGTGCTCATAGGTTTGTGGGTTAATATCTGGGTCTTCTATTCGATTCCATAGGCCGACTTCTCTGTTCTTATGCCAGTACCAAGCTGTTTTCAATACTGTAGCTGTGTAATAGAGTTTGAAGTCAGGGATGGTTATACCTCCAGAAGTTCCTTTATTATATAAGATTGTTTTGGCTATCCTGGGTTTTTTGTTTTTCCATATAAACTTGATTATTGTTCTCTCAAGTTCTGTGAAGAAGTTTGGGGGGATTTTGATGGGGATTGCATTGAATCTATAGATTGCTTTTGGTAGAATTGCCATTTTTACTATGTTGATCCTCCCAATCCAAGAGCAAGGGAGATCTTTCCATTTTCTGGTATCCTCCTCTATTTCTTTCTTCAAAGACTTAAAGTTCTTGTCAAATAGGTTTTTCACATTCTTGGTCAGAGTAATTCCAAGATATCTTATGCTATTTGTGGCTATTGTGAAAGTTGATGTTTCTCTGATTTCCCTCCCTGCTTCTTTATCATTTGTGTATAGGAGGGCAACTGATTTTTTGTAGTTGATCTTGTATCCTGCCACATTACTAAAGGTGTTTATCAGCTCTAGGAGTTCTTTGGTAGAGTTTTTGGGGTCGCTCATGTATACTATCATTTCATCTGCAAATAACGAGAGTTTAACTTCATCTTCTCCAATTTGAATCCCCTTGATCCCCGTATGTTGTCGTATTGCTATTGCTAGAACTTCTAGCACTATATTGAAGAGGTATGGAGAGAGTGGATAGCCTTGTCTTGTTCCTGAGATTAGTGGAATGGCTTTGAGTTTCTCTCCGTTCAGTTTGATGTTAGATGTTGGCTTGCTGTAAATAGCTTTTATTATATTTAGGTATGATCCTTGTATCCCCAATCTCTTCAACACCTTTATCATAATGGGATGTTGGATTTTGTCAAATGCTTTTTCAACATCTAATGAAATGATCATATGATTTTTTTATTTCTATTTATTTATATGATGGATTACATTGATAGATTTGCGTATGTTGAACCAACCCTGCATCTCTGGAATGAAGCCTACTTGATCATAATGGATAATTTTTCTAATGTATTCTTGGAATCGGTTTGGCAGGATTTTGTTGAGAATTTTTGCGTCAATGTTCATGAGAGAGATTAGCCTTTAATTCTCTTTCTTGGTTTTGTCTTTATGAGGTTTTGGTATCAGGGTAACTGTAGCTTCATAAAAAGAGTTTGGCAATGACTCCTCTGTTTCTATATTGTGAAATACCTTAAGGAGTATAGGTGTCAGCTCTTCTTGGAAGTTCTGGTAGAATTCTGCATTGAAACCATATGGCCCTGGGCTTTTTTTGGTCGGGAGGTTTTTGATAACAGCTTCTATTTCTTCACGACTAACAGGTCTATTGAGATTGTTCACCTGGTCTTGATTTAACTTTGGTAAATGGTATTTATCGAAAAACTAATCCATTTCTTGTACATTTTCCAACTTTGTGGCATATAAACTTTCATTGTAAGATCTAATGATTCTCTGAATTTCCTCTGTGTCTGTTGTTATATCCCCCTTTTCATTTCTGGGGCCACAAGATCTCCCCGCATCTGCTCCCTGGCACTCTGAGCCTGGGCTGTGGGCTCAGGCGGGCAGGGGCAGGTCCTGTGCTCTGAGAGCCTGCCTGACAGGCAGGCCCTGAATCACCTCAGCCACATTCCTGGCCAGCAAGAGTCAGTGATCTTCTAGCAGACATCCATTGGAGGAGGGGTGAGTTGCTCCTGGCCCGAGGACTTAGGCTAGGAGGAATTCAGACTTTCCCCATCCCCCTCGACTTTCTGGTTGCCTGCAGTGGTGGCTATACCCTGCTGAGCTCTCCAGAATCCCATCCCAGCCCTCATCCAGTTACACCTCCCTTTCTTTCTCCCCTCCCCCTGGGGCCAAAAGATCTCCCCACAGCTGCTCCCTTGCATGCTGGGACAGGGCTGTGAGTGCAACCCGGCACGAGGGAGTGCCTGTGGTTCAATAGACTGCCTGAAGAAAGGTAGACATTCTGTCAGTGAAGTCCCTACTCAACAAGGGAACCTGACCTGGTACCAGAAGATCCAATATAGGGCAGTTGAAGGAAAAGATGGGCAGACGCCAAGGCAAGAACTCCTCCAACAATCTAAAAAACAACATGAAATCACCAGATCCCAACGACCCTACAATAGAAGGACTTGAACCTCTTAATTCAGAAGAATTGGGGAAAAATGCCATGATGAAAGCAATAGAATCCCTTAAACAGGATATGAATAATTCCCTTAAAGAACTGGATGAGAATTACAACAAAAGGTTTGAAGAAATGAGTAAAGAAATGGATGAGAAATATAACAAAAAGTTTGAAGAAATGAGTAAATCCGTGAATGATACACTGGGAAACCAAGAAAAAACAATCAAACAGGTAATGGAAACAGTTCAGGAATTGAAAACTGAAATGGAGGCAATGAAGAAAACACAAAACGAGGGCTGGCTGGATATGGAAAATCTAGGTAAACGAACAGAGACTACGGAATCAAGCATAACCAATAGGATACAAGAGAGGGAAGAACGAAGCTCAGAGTCTGAAGATACCATAGAGAAAAGAAATGCTCAGATCAAAGAAATCAGCAAATCCAACAAATTCTCATCACAAAACATTCAAGAAATCTGGGACACAATAAAAAAACCAAATCTAAGAATAATAGGGATTGAAGAAGGAGAAGAACTGCAGATCAAAGGCCCAGAAAATATATTCAACAAAATTATAGAAGAAAACTTTCCCAACTTAAAGAATGATATTCCTATGAAGGTTCAATAAGCATACAGAACACCGAATAGGCTTAATCAAAAGAAAACATCCCCTCGCCATATAATAATCAAAACACAAAACATACAGATTAAAGAAAGAATATTAAGAGCTGCAAAGGAAAAAGGTCAAGTAACTTATAAAGGTAAACCGATCAGACTTACACCAGACTTCTCTATGGAAACCATGAAAGCCAGAAGGTCCTGGATAGAGGTACTGCAGAAACTAAGAGACCATGGATGCAAACCCAGACTACTATACCCAGCCAAGCTATCATTCACTGTCAATGGAGAAAACAAAATATTACAGGATAAGAACAAATTTAAACAATTCGTAGCCACAAACCCAGCCTTACAGAAAGTAATAGAAGGAAAATCGCAACCCAAGGAATCCAACATCGCCAACACTGCCTACAATAACTCAGACATCTAGCAACCCTTCACGAGCTTAACTCAAAGAAGGGACACATACAAACTCTATTAAACAAACAAACAAAAAATCATAATAACCGGAGTCAACAACCATTGGTCATTAATATCACTTAATATTAAAGACTCAATTCACCTATAAAAAGGCACAGACTAAGAGATTGGATATGAAAACAGGATCCAACATTCTGCTGTTTACAAGAAACACACCTCAACCACAAAGACAAACATCTACTCAGAGTAAAGGGTAGGGAAAAGGTTTTTCAAGCAAACGGACCTAAGAAACAAGCAGGTGTAGCCATTCTAATTTCCAACAAAATTGACTTCAAACTAAAATCAATGAGAAGAGATGGAGACGGACATTTTATACTCATAACAGGAACAATCCACCAGGAGAAAGTCTCAATCTTGAATATCTATGCCCCTAATATAAAGCCTCCTACTTATGTAAAAGAAACACTTCTAGAACTCAAGGCAGTCATCAATACACAGACACTAATAGTAGGAGACTTCAACACTCCTCTCTCACCAATGGACAGGTCAATCAGACAGAAACCCAGAAGAGAATTAAGAGAATTATTAGAGGTATTGAATCAAATGGACTTAACAGACATCTATAGAACATTCCACCCAAATAGGAAAGAATATACCTTCTTCTCTGCAGCTCATGGAACCTTCTCGAAAATTGACCACATACTCGGTAACAAAGCAAACTTCCACAGATACAAAAAAATATTAGTAACCACCTGTGTCTTATCAGACCACCATGGATTAAAGTCAGAATTCAACAACAGTGCTACCCCCAGGATGCCAACAAATTCATGGAAATTGAACAGTCAACTACTGAATCACCCCTGGGTCAAGGAAGAAATAAAGAAAGAAATTAAAGTCTTCCTTGAATTTAATGAAAATAAAGACCCAACATACTCAAACCTATGGGACACTATGAAAGCAGTGCTAAGAGGAAAGTTCATAGCACTAAGTGCCCAATTAAAGAAAACGGAGAAAGCAGACATTGGAGACTTAACAACATACTTGAAAGCTCTAGAAAAAAAGGAAGCTGATACACCCAGGAGGTCTAGAAGACTGGAAATAATCAAACTGAGGGCTGAAATCAACAAAATAGAAGCACAGAAAACAATCGAAAGAATCAATGAATCAAAAAGCTGGTTCTTGGAGAAAATCAACAAGATTGACAAACCCTTATCCAAACTAATCAAACGGCAGAGAGAGAACTTGCAAATTAATAAGGTCAGAAATGAAAAGGGGGACATAACCACAGACATAGAGGAAATTCAGAGAATCATTTGATCTTACTACAAAAATTTATATGCCACAAAGTTGGAAAATGTAAAACAAATGGACTTTTTTTAGATAAGTACCATATACCAAAGTTGAACCAAGACCAGGTGAACAATCTAAATAGACCTGTCAGTCGTGAAGAATTAGAAGCTGTTATCAAAAATCTCCCTACCAAAAAAAGTCCTGAACCAGATGGTTTCAATGCAGAATTCTACCAGAACTTGCAGGAAGAGCTAATACCTATACTCCTTAATGTATTTCACAATATAGAAACAGAAGAGTCTTTGCCAAACTCTTTTTATAAAGCTACAGTTACCCTGATACCAAAACCACACAAAGAAACAACCAAGAAAGAGAATTACAGACCAATCTCACTCATGAACATTGACGCAAAAATACTCAATAAAATACTGGCAAACCGAATACAAGAATACATTAGAAAAATCATCCATTATGATCAAGTGGGCTTCATCCCAGAGATGCAGGGTTGGTTCAACATACGCAAATCTATCAATGTAATCCATCATATAAATAAACTGAAAGAAAAAAAAAACATATGATCATTTCATTGGATGCTGAGAAAGCATTTGACAAAATTCAACACCCCTTTATGATAAAGGTGTTGGAGAGATTGGGTTTACGAGGATCATACCTGAATATAATAAAAGCAATATATAGCAAACCGACAGCTATCATCAAATTGAAAGGAGAGAAACTCAAAGCCATTCCACTAATCTCAGGAACAAGACAAGGCTGTCCACTCTCTCCATACCTCTTCAATATAGTGCTTGAAGTTCTAGGAATAGCAATAAGAAAACATAAGGGAATCAAGGGGATTCGAATTGGAAAGGATGAAGTGAAACTTTCGTTATTTGCAGACGATATGATAGTGTACATACGCGACCCCAAAAACTCTACCAAAGAACTCCTACAGCTGATAAACACCTTTAGTAATGTGGCAGGATACAAGATCAACTCCAAAAAATCGGTTGCCCTCCTATACACAAAGGATAAAGAAGCAGAGAGGGAAATCAGAGAAACATCACCTTTCATGATAGCCACAAATAGCATAAAATATCTTGGGGTAACTCTAACCAAGGAAGTGAAAGACCTATTTGACAAGAACTTTAAGTCCCTGAAGAAAGAAATTGAGGAGGATACCAGAAAATGGAAAGATCTCCCCTGCTCTTGGATTGGGAGAATCAACATAGTAAAAATGGCAATTCTACCAAAAGCAATCTATAGATTCAATGCAATTCCCATCAAAATCCCCCCAAACTTCTTCACAGAACTTGAGAGAACAATAATCAAGTTTATATGGAAAAACAAAAAACCCAGGATAGCCAAAACAATCTTATACAATAAAGGAACTTCTGGAGGCATTACCATCCCTGACTTCAAACTCTATTACAGAGCAACAGTGTTGAAAACAGTTTGGTATTGGCATAACAACAGAGAAGTCAACCTATGGAATCGAACAGAAGACCCGGATATTAACCCACAAACTTATGAACACCTGATTTTTGACAAGGGAGCTAAAGGTATACAATGGAAGAAAGATAGCATCTTTAACAAATGGTGCTGGCATAACTGGATGTCAACCTGTAGAAAAATGAAAATAGATCCATATCTATCACCATGCACAAAACTCAGGTCCAAATGGATTAAAGACATCAACATTAATCTGTCCACTTTGAACCTGATAGAAGAGAAATTGGGAAGTAGTCTACAAGATATAGGCACAGGAGGCCACTTCCTAAGCAGAACCCCAGGAGTGCAGACAATAAGAGAAACAATGAATAAATGGGACCTACTGAAACAGAGAAGCTTCTGTAAAGCAAAGGACACTGTCAGTAAGACAAAAAGACTACCTTCCGACTGGGAGAAGATCTTCACCAACCCCTCATCAGACAAAGGTCTGATCTCCAAAATATACAAAGAACTCAAGAACCTAGACACGAAAACCCTAATTAACCCAATTAAAAAATGGGGTACTGATCTGAGCAGAGAATTCACAACAGATGGATATCGAATGGCCAAAAGGCACTTAAGGTCATGCTCAACCTCCTTAGCGATCAGGGAAATGCAAATCAAAACAACTTTGAGATATCATCTTACACCTGTCAGAATAGCCAAACTCAAAAACACCACTGATAGCCTATGCTGGAGAGGATGTGGAATGAGGGGAACACTCATCCATTGTTGGTGGGAATGCAAACTTGTGCAGCCACTGTGGAATTCAGTGTGGCGGTTTCTCAGGAAACTGGGAGTCAACCTCCCTCAGGATCCAGCAATTCCACTCTTGGGAATATACCCTAGAGATTCCCTAACATACTGCAAAAGCATTTGTTCAACTATGTTCATAGCAGCACTATTTGTAATAGCCAGAACCTGGAAACAACCTAGGTGCCCCTCAATAGAAGAATGGTTAAAAAAGGCGTGGAACATATACACATTAGAGTTTTACTCAGCGGTAAAAAACAATGACAACTTGAATTTTGCATGCAAATGGATGGAAATAGAAAACGCTTTACTGAGTGAGGTAAGCCAAACCCAAAAAGAGGAACACGGTATGTATTCACTCATAAGTGGATTCTAACCATGATTAAAGGTCTTTGAGCCTGTTATTCATGATCCTGTAGATTTAGATCCTGTCCTGGAACTACCTCTTGTGTACTAGGCTGGCCTAGAACTCACAAAGATATGCCTGCCTCTGTATGCTAAGTGCTGGAATTAAAGGAGTGCACCACCACCTGGCTTCAACCCACTCTTTAGTGATGTTCCTTGTGCCTAGTTGGGAGGGATATGGAGGGATAGGGAAGTAGATCATGTGTAAATTTTGATATAATCATTCTATCTGTGAATAAAAATCTCACAAGGTTGTTTATTCTTAATACTGAACAGTCATAGTCTCTGCATTCAACAGTTACTGCTAATGGATGGAGAGTAATTTTATGTGGGGATGTTGCCATTGTCCATTGGGTGACTCAACACATGCAGGAATGTGTTCAGCATTTACTAGATTGGTTGTGTCAAAAAAGAGTACCTAAATTTGTTCTAAAATTGTATGGGGTTGGCCAGAGGTAGGGGAAAAAAAGAAGGAAAATTTTGAGTTAGGGTATGATGAAAATACATTGCAAACTTGTAAAATCCATCATCTTAGAACATTAAAGGACTCCTACTCTAATGTTCATGAGCAGTGATTCCTTTCCATTACAAACTTAAGTCCTTGAAGATTAGATAATGTCCATGAACACTTGAGTCAACCCCATCTTTATCTTCAACATGACCTGCCAGCGTAACTTTTCTGATCAACATATCCTCCACTTCTCATGGAACCTGAGCTCCTCAGAAGCACTAGGCATATCTAGTTCTAGGGATAGGATCTCCTATAGATCCTGTGCCTTGAGAACAACTCCTTTATTTATCTTCTAGGACTGTCAGAGAAACACAGACTCTAACACAGTCAGAATATAAACATTTCATCGTCATTTAAGTAAAAATAAAGAGTACTTCATGGTACTATAAATGTAGACAGGAAAGAAATGATCCCATTACCAAAACATTGTTGGTGGTATTAACTCACACTGTGCTCCACTGAGGATTCTTGTTAGATGTCAACTCAAATGCATGTTTCTATTTTACACTATTAGATAATGGGTTACTTTATTTAAACTTTAAATCAGATGTTTTATAAAACAATCATTTATATTCACTTAGTTGACAATTTTCACTAAGGTGATACTTGTTCATATGTCAGAATTAGGGAATATATCACAGGAACACATGTCACATTTCAGTTTTGTCACACTATCAAACCACATGCTATAAACCCTGTCTCTTGTGTTTTGGATGATATAGTGTATGCCAGGTTTGTACACTCATGTTGTCTCTGTGCCTCTTTTATTCGTAACTTTAGAAACAAGGGGAGGACATGATCAAGAGGAGAAATTCCAAGGGTATCTCCATACATTATTGATAACTCTGCTATACTTTAGAGGTGGATGTCTGTTTTCAGTTATTTGATAAGTAATTTCCTTACTTCAGTATGGCCTATGAAACATCCACTTGTACATTGTGTTAGAATATCACAAACACATCATGCGTGTTTTTGGTAAAAACTGAAGTCACTTGATGTTGGCATATTTTATCCAATAACTTTGTTTAAAAGATTTGCCCTGTTAATCATGTTTCCCATGACTTGTTTTGGCGGTTCCTTGGCTTGACTTATGGTAACATAACAATGGATCCTTTTTTTGTGTGTGTGTGTGTTCTTTTTTTGTTTTTTGTTTTTTTTGTTTTATTTTATTTTTTTTATTTTTTTATTAATTTATAGAAGTTTCCACTTCTGCACTACCTCCCAATACCCTCCCATTCCCCCCACTTCCTCTCCTCTTCCCTCTCCAGCCCTAAGAGCAGTCAGTGTTTCCTGCCCTGTGGGAAGTTCAAATTCCTCCCCTTTCCCTCCAGGTCTAGGAAGGTGAGCATCCAAACTGACTAGGATCCCAAAAATCCAGAACATGCAGAGGAAACAAGTCCCAGTGTCATTATCAATGGCTTCTCAGACAGTCCCCTTTGAAAGTGAATTTGACAGAGAAGATGCAGTTTCTCAATCACATGCAAAAACAAAAAGAATATATTGCAAAATATTCAAAATCCTCAGATTTATATTGAAGTTTAAGTCAACAAATGTCATAATTTTAGACTCCTTTTGAAATCTTAATTGGCGCACGCGTGCGCACACATACACACACACACACACACACACACACACACACACACACACAAACAAACCACAACACAAAATATACTAAATTGCATGTCATTCTTTATGGTAATCAGAAGCAATTGAAAAATATAGAGGGTGCGTAGAAAAAATTGATCTATATACACATAGAAGGTTGAAAATAATATGACAAATGAGAGGGATCTCAGAATGTGCTTGGCTGGAAGATGAAACCATAGGTTCTGGTATTAAAACTTAAGGTCATGAAGCATATTTCTAAACTTCTTAGTGTCTGAAGTGAACCTTACCTTTGGTTTTCAGGAGTTCCTGTTGGTTCTTAGTGCCCTCTGCTGGTCCCAGATGTCTCTATAAGGAGGTATTTTTGTGTAGGTCAAATTGGGATTTCCTCACTGTGTCTCTGGCACAGTAATATATGGCTGTGTCTTCAGTGTGCACACTGTTCAATTTTAAGAAGACTTCATTCTTGGAGGTGTCCCTACTGATGGTGATTCGGGACTGGAGAGCTGAACTGTATTTTGTGGCTCCACCAGCCCATATTGTTCCCATCCACTCCAGACCCTTTCCTGGAGGCTGGCGAATCCAGTGTATATCATAACTGGTTAATGAGAATCCAGAGACAGTACAGGTAAGAGACAGGGTCTGTGAGGGCTGCACCAGTCCAGGTCCTGTCTCCTTCAGCTGTACCTGGGAAATGACACCTGGAGACAAGCAACATCATGATCAATCATACATTACATTGATGACATGCCTGGGTCCCTCTCCTGAAACCCTGAAACACTTACAACTTGGAAATGTCACCAGGCAGAGGAGCAGCACCAGGACAGCCATGCTTTCCTGGAAGCTCTAGTGAGAGGGAGATGGAGCCTCTCAGCTCGTCCTGGGCTTTTATAGTGAGCCTGAGGGCTGCTTTGCATTGTCACATACACTTGAGGGGGGAAATAAGAAAGCACAGGACTTGGTTTCCACTTCCCTCAGGTGAATGAGATTTGTCTTATGTTTCTTAGAGGATTTTTATATGGGAACTCTAACTTTTTCTTGTTATTGTTTGTATTTCCAAACCCTGACACATGGGAATTTGTTTGAATCACACTGTGTGGTCCTGGCAAGCAAAACATAGGAGTGTTTACGCTAAGTGAGTCCACATTTACGCAGTGCAGGCAGAACAGTGTACCATAACTTAAATGCTTTTGTATAGCTCTGCAAATTGTAGCACTGAACTTAGTCTGGAAATGGACCTCTTAGTTATTAGTAACCCTACTTTAAGAAACAACTTAAAGTTTATTCACTTGGTGTCAGTGAAATCATTCTTATTCTCATCACTTGTCTAGAAGATAACTTTCAAGATGAAGCTCAATAACATTATTACATATGATTTCAAGTGTTTATCTGAGAGGATAACCAAAGACTTATTTAGGTCCTACCTCATGTGGCTCAACCTATTCACTTTCTCAAATTATTTGTAAAGATTAAGAATTTATGGTAAATCCACCTATTACATATAATTATATTATGTTTGATAGGTAAATTCTCATCCATAAGGCTTTTATCAGTTACTTGCTTACTTATGTCTGGTAGACACATGGAGACTCATTTAATAGGTCATGTTATAGTGGTAGTGCCAGCTTGTACATTGTGGTGGGTTAGAATTCGATAAACATAATACAAATTACAGTCATCAGGGAATAAGAGACTTCATTTGAAAAAATTCCTCCATCAGGTTGTTCTGTAAGAATGACTGTGGGGTCAGTTTCTTGAGTAATGATTGATGGAGGAGGGTCTATACAGATGGATGGGGTGGTGCCATCCATGGGAAGTTGTTCCTGGTTTATATAAGCAAGCATGCTGAACAACCAGGGCATGCAGGCCAATAAACAGGGTTCTTTATGGTTTACAATTCAGGTTCCACCTCCAGGTTCCTGCTCTGACTTCATGTGCTGATATACCTACATGATTGACTGCAAGATTTAAGATGACATAAATCTTTTCCTTCCCATGTTGCTTAGGTATTATGATCATGACAGGTACAGAATAAAAACTACTATAATTTCAGTTACTTCTGATGAAAGGATGGATGTGGAGTCAGTGACAGCTTGCCTAATTTAAACCACAGAAAACATATGTCACTCATCCAAACATACACCCCCCCATACACACAAACATCATATCCTCCACCTGCAGAAACACATATTCACAGGTAAAATGATTAACGTTCATTCCTCCATTCTTTTTAAGGGTCACTCTGGTTGGCTTGCACTCACTGTCTAGAACAGTCTGATATTAAACTATGAGAGATTTCTTATTACTGCTTCCCTAGTGACTGGATTAAAGGTGTGTACAACACTCCAGACATCACATAAAGTGTTTTTTTAAAAATTCATTTCTTAATTAATATTTTGGATAATAATATTTTCATACAATATGTTCTGATAATTGTTTCCCTTGTCTTATCTTCTCCTAGAACCTTCTTCTCTCTCAAGCTGTCATTTCCATTGCCATCAGAATTTTAAGGACATTTAAGAGATTGGCTCAATGACATTAACATTCAGATAGGTTTAAAATTCCATATTGAGAATGGATTTTGTCTTTTAAAAATCATTTGCTTTAAGGGTACAATTTGTTACCTAGTATCTCTAGAACTGTGGATTATAGTGATTATCCTTTGCTTTACATATAGTATCTACTTTTGAGTAAATGAATACCATATTTGTCTGAGTTTGAGTTACTTAATTCAGTATGCCATTTTTTTTAGTTCCATGTTTTTGCCCACAAATTTTATATTGTCATTTTTTCCACTTAGTAATCCCCCATAGCATAAATATACCACATTTACTTTCTTCATTCCTTGGTTGAGGGACATCTAGATAGTTTTCAGGTTTTAGCTATTTTGAATAATGCTGACATGAACATTGATGAAAAAGTGTCCTTGTGCTATTTTGAGCATCCTTTGGATGTGTCCCCAAGAGTGGTATACCTAGGTCTTCAGATTGATTGATCTATCTTTTCTGATAAATTACCATACTGATTTTCAAGGTGACTGGTTAAGTTTGCACTCCAACCAGCCACGGAAGCATGATTCCTTACTCCATATCCTTTTCAACATAAGCTATCAGTAGTATTTTTGAAATTAGTCATTCTAACTGGTATCAAATGGTATCCTACAGAGATTTTATTTGCATTTTCATGACGATTAAGGATGCTGAACAATTCCTTAAATGTCTTTGATTCCTTTAAGATTCTTCTGTTGAGAGTACTCTTTTTAGATCGGTAGTCCATTTCTAAAAAGGATTATTTAGTATTTGTTTTCTAGTTTCTTAACTTCGTTATATATGCTGTTGATTCTTAACTTCATTATATATGCTGTTGATTAACACTGTCAGATGTGGGGTTGTCAAAAATCATTTCCCATTCTGCAGACTGTTTTTGTCTTATTCACCATGTTATTTGACTTATAGAAGCTTTACCATTTCAGGAGATCCCATTTATTCATTGTTGTTCTCAGTTTCTGTGCTACTGGATGCATGGATTGCCCTGGAAAATGGGTTTAGATGAGATATCACAGGTAAATGGGAATTGAGAGCAGTGGTAGCAGGAAGGTGATGGGGATGAAGACAATAGGGAACAGGATGGTTGAGTTGGGGGAGGGTCTAAGTAGGAGAACAAAAATGAGATATCTTGGTAGAGGGAGACACTATGGGGATAGGGAGAAATCTGGTGCTAGGAAAATTCCCCAAAATACATAAAATATTCTGGCTAAGACTATCAGCAACAGTGGAGAGAGTGCCCAACTCGTCCTTCTTCTGTAATCTGATTGATGAATACAACACCTGTGAACATACAGCCTTCATCCAGTTAGTGACTGAAATAGATACATGTTGACAGAGGCTGCTAGTTCATTTTCTGACTGCCTAGACTTAAAATAATCACTCAGAAACCATATTATTTTCAATACTGTTTGGCCTATACCTTAAGTGTATTTCTAGCTAGCTCTTATATCTTAAATTAATACATTTCTATGATTATATATTTACCATGAGACCTGTGGCCTGCTGGCAAATTTTCAGTGAGCTCCAGTGGAGGCAACTGCCTCGTGTGGGCTGATACATGGCTTCTTGTTGACTCTACCTTCTTCCTTCCAGCATTCAGTTGTTCCAAGTAGGCTTCTTATTTGTTCCCAGCTTCCTGGCTGGCTTGACCACAAAATAATCACACAGAAACTGTATTAATTAAATCACTTCTTGTCCCATTTGCTCTAACTTCTTGTTGACTAACACTTGCATAAAAATTTAACCCATTTCTAGTAATCTGTGCATCACTATGAGGTGGTGGCCTACCAGAAAAGTTTCAGTAAGTCTGTCTCCAGGAGCTCCATGGCTTTTTGCTCTCTGCCTTCCTTCTCCCAGCATTCCATTTAGTTTTTCCCCACCTATCTCTGTTCCCCAATAGCTCTGCTATAGGCCCAAAGCAGTTCATTTAATCATTAACCAATAAAAACAACACATGGACAGAAGGACCTCCCACACTATTCAGTTTAGATTTCCTGCCTAGCTCTATAAGTCCAAGTTCCTGGCCGAAACAGTATTATTCATTAACCAATGAAAGAAGCATATATAGAGAAGGATTGAACACACAAGATGCAAAGATCCACAGCCAAGAACCAAGACAAGCTCCTGGAATCCAGTCAAACAGATGGAAGAGAGATTATATAACTGTGTGTGTGGTGCGGGGTTCAACGTCATGGTGAGGAATTCTACAGAAACAGCTGATTCAATCTTCTAGGAATTCATGAATTCTAGACAGATAGTGGGGAGCCTCAATGGAACAAAATTGTCCCTTTTAATATGGCAGACAGTGTGTAACTTGGTCTATTTGATGATACCCAGGCAGTAGAATAAGAATCTATCCCTGGCAGATGACATAGCTTTCTGTAACCCATTCCCTATGATGGGATGACTCACTCAGCCTTGATGTAGGGAGAGGGGTTTGTTCCTATCTCCACTTAATCTTCCAGACTTTGTTGACTCCCTATTGGAAACCTTACCCTTTGGGAGAGAGGAGTGAATAGGGAAAAGGTAAGGGTGTGAGAGAGAAAGAACTATGTTTGGAATGTAAAATGAATAAACAATCAATAAATCAATGAAAATCATTTAATTTTATTCCTACCCAGTACATGACCTAAATGTATGGTTTGTCTAGTGTCTGACATGCCTGGAGCCTCTTTTTAACCAACTTGTCTCTGGTGACTTCAAGGCCATCCTTTGATTTGCAGTCATTCCTGCCCAAAATAATTGTGCTTCTGTTTCCCTGATGTTAACTCATATGTCTTAAGGTGAAATGCAGTCTTGTAGCACAACCAGAACTTCACCATATACTTTGAATACCAGAGGCACATTTACATGGAGTAGTATGTGGTACACTGAGAGTCCCTGCTAACTAATGAAATGCCCATTATGCTAACCTATGCCCATCTAAGTCAATTATCTTCATCTAGAATTCTGAATATGTGTTTTAAAACACTACTTGATCAAATATCTTTACCCCTATTTTTGTTCCCATTTTGAATATTGATATCTAGAAAGTATGTAACTGTATATTACAAGTGGGCTTAAAATGCTTACTTAAGGTGTAATATCTGCATAGAAATAAGAAGAAGTACAGATTTATCAAACGGAGTCCTTAATTCTTAAAAGAAACCATCATTGTAAACTTTTGGGAAATACAGTATGTTGCATATAATGAGATATTATGTATGTTCATGTACCAAAAGGCAATATAATTTAAGTAGTTATATCCCTGACTAAAGTTACTTTTAACATAGTTAATGTGCATTTTTATAGGTGGCATATTTTTATTAATGTATACAATGTGCAATGATAAAATTTGGAATAGAGGAAATGGCTCAGGAGTAAGGTATGAGTATCTCAGTTTGGTTCTTAGTACTTAACCGTGATGCTGGGTGTGATAATTTATTCTGTATTCCCAACATTGGGGAGGTAGTGACATGAGACTCTATAGAAACTTGCCATCCCACCATACTATCTGAGTAGTACACTTCAGGATCAGTGTGAGACCCCATCTTGAAAATAAGGTAGAAATCAATTGAGAAAGACACTCAAAACCTATTTGTGGCATCCACATGCATGTAAAAACACATGTATGTGCACATACAATCTTGGTAATTAGAATTTCCATTCATTGAAACATTTCCTTTTCCCTGTGTTGAACTCAGTATATATTTATTTTGAATCATGTTGTGTGTGTTTCAGACATAGGGTGAATTGTTTGTTATAGAACACAGGAGCTGACTCAGGACATGTTTTCTGTTCCTGTCTGGATTTCCAATCCCTGATAGGAAATACTTTGAGTCTCCATGTGCCATACTTGGATGCAAAACATTAAGTGAGTCCACATTCATGCACTGCAGACAGAAGAGTGTACTGCATCCTGAATGTATTTTTATGTCCCATTTTTACTAATCTGTGTATTGTCTCGAGATTGTGGCTTATTGGAAAGGTTCCAGCATCTTTCTGCTTCGGTAGCTATGTGGCGTCTTTCTGACTCTGCCTTACTTTTCCTTGCATTCAGTTTTGTTTTCTTGCCTAGCTCTATTCTGCCATGTCACTGGGAAAAATAGCTTCTTTATTAACCAATTAGAATAAAATATATTCACAGTGTACAATGGGGAATCCAACATCAAGTCACAGATCTGTAGCCTTTGATATAAATTCTTGGACTAGTTATTTAGGTGAAATATATATTTTATAGCCGTTGTGACATGAAAATATGTTAATGATTCCTCTATGTACAAATGGGACAGTATGAAAAGTGGTACCTTTTCACCCACAATTTAGCAGAGAGGGAACAGAGTCAAGAAAAACAATAGGGTCTGTAATACGAATTTGGGACATATGGCAAACTCTGCCCTATTTTTGACCTCTCGTGGAAAGGGGGATTTATCAATATTTGACTCCCTTTCATTTACCTTTGAGTAGCAATCTTCTATCCAGTGCTCTGAGCTCCCTTGTTCTCCTCCCTTCTAGGATGTCAATCTGCTTTATGATCATACAGAAAATACAAGAACTGTGTTCTGTGTATCTCAGAACATATCCATTAACAAAGAATTTAGGAAGCACTAAACAAGGTCTCTTGAAAATAAGAGACAACAACAACAAGGCCAGTCTCAGGCATTAGCCTGGCTGGGTCACATTTCTAGTTATGGAGTCACTCACTAGTCATGCAGTGGCTGTGTGCTGTTGTGGTCATGATGTTAAAGTATCAACTGCTTGTTAGTCAGGAACAAAGTCCTCACACAAGTATATGAAATGATGCTTGAATGAAATATGAAATGAAAAAAGGGCAGGGAAGAGAAGAAGAAAATGCTTTGGAGAAGCAGTCTTATTTGCTGTCTGCAACTTCCAGATGCTCTGCCAAATGGCTGAGCTTATCAATACCCAGCACTGTAAAAATGAGACCACTTGTTGGTTCCCAGTTGCTCAGCCCCAAAATAATCACACAGAAAGTATATTATTTAAATCACTGCTTGTATCATTAGTTCTAGCTTGTTATTGCCTAACACCTAAGTCTTAATTTAACCCATTTGTATTATTCTGTGTATTGCCACATGTTTGTGGCTTGCCGGGTAATGTTCTTAGCACCTGTCTCTCCAGGGTTACATGGCTTCTCCCTGACTCCTCCTCCTTTATCGCAGCATTCAATTTAGTTTTCCCAGACTAGCTGAGTCCTGCTTACTATAGTTCCAAAGCAGTCCTGTATTGACCAATGGTATTCACAGCATACAGAGGGACATACCACATCATATCCCCTTTCCTTCTATTTTTTCCAGAGATCACAGGGCACAAGAACATCCCAGTCATGGTAATAACATCATCACAGGTGAGAGAATTTCAAGAAAATCAGAGAATGCCTAGATTCGTTTTCAGGTTTAAACATATTTTCACTGAAAAAAGTAACATTTCCTGGTTTCAAACACTTGTCTGTACTTTCACAGTTACACCATCCAAAGGATTCCAACGTTCCAGTGATAGAGGAATTATCAACTTTTCCAGGGTCCTTTAGGATCCAAATGTGTGTATACTTGAGTTTTAGATAAAGAACCTCACCTTGATTTTCATACAGAGAGTACACATCATGATTGTTTGAGAGGCAGTGTAAAAAAGTCATAGGAAGGATTCTGGAGGAAAGAAAATGGATGAGCATATTCAATGAAAATTTCTTAGGCCCATTAATTTCAGTGTAACTATATGTATAAAAGCAAAACAAATAAATATTAAAGAAGAAAACAAAGTCATGTAAATTTTTGAGTAGATAAGGAGCTGCCTGTCACCAACTGAAGCTCAGTGAGGTGTCACTGGATTTGTTGTTGTCACAGGCTCAAATATGGAGCCTCACACACATTTTTTAGTAAATTTTATTAAATTATAATTTTTATTATAAATTTTATTATAATTTTATTATAATTTTATTATATTATAATTTTTATAAAATTATAAAAGTTTCCATTTCTGTTCCCCCTCCCAACACCCTCCCACACCTGTGTCTGATGAGCACATTTTTTTGTGAGGATGAAGGTGAGTGTGAAGGTACTAGGGTTCTTGGGTCTGTGACCCTGCCTGATTTCCTTATTGGCACTAACTTGATTCCCAGTGCGCTCACCACGGTGAATCCTGAGACTTCCCAGAGCCAAAGGCTCCACAATTTCCAGTCCCTTTTGATTTTTGAGAAATTGATCCTGTTCCCCATACAGAATCACTTCTTCCATATTTGATGCTTTGCATTTTGTCAGATCAGAGTGTATCATATATTATAAAGTTACCCTTAAAAAGGGTATGTGATTGCTCCATGATTCCAGTTCTCACTATATAAGAATCCCTGAGTGAGATCTATATTCCTAGTTGTTTATTAAAGCAAGAAGCTAGGTGAGGCAGTCAACAAGTAGTCCTCCTTCTGGGATGTTGAGACAGTGTCATCAACTTGGAACACTGGCCAACCAGTCTAGACTGTTAGTGATATCCAGATCCAGTAATAAATTTTTACCTCAAAAAATAAGGTGTACGTTGATAGAAAAATCTCGTGTCAACATGGACAGAAAAACACATTAACACATACATATGCACACATAAATATTGAAAGGGACAGAGAGAGAGGAAGGAAGAAAGAGAAATATTATAAAAATTCATAACACATAGCATAGAAAAACAAATTTGAATAAACATTTGGAAACTTTAAGGATTACTACACACTTCACCTGTAAAAATAATCACGGAATATGGTATGAAGAAGCAGCCCAGAAACAAAGTCCAACCCTTTATGCCTCTCTGAACAGGCCCTTCCATGACTCAGATATCTGTGTGCTCTCATCGCCCCCTAGAGGTCCTGACAACTCTGAGAACACTCAGGGTACAGTAATACATGTGACTCAGGTACATGTCTGTATCCTTCTACTTTAGATTGTTTACTTACAGGTAATGACTTGGCATTGTTTCTGGAGATGTGGAACTGATTCTTCATTGCATCGGAGCA
Organism: Myodes glareolus; assembly: GCF_982192425.1. Taxonomy (NCBI): domain Eukaryota; kingdom Metazoa; phylum Chordata; class Mammalia; order Rodentia; family Cricetidae; genus Myodes; species Myodes glareolus. The sequence goes on along the minus strand of NC_142036.1, from coordinate 9,912,465 downwards.
TTTAATGTAAGTACTACCACTATTAATGTATGTGACCCACTCCAGTCCTTCCCTGGAACCCAGTGCAAGTAATAATCACTGAAGGTGAATCCAGAGACTGCACAGGTGAGTTTAAGGAACTTTACAGGCTGCATCCAGACTCCTTTTAACCTGCACTTCACACTTGAAACCTGCAAACAAAAAGAATGCTGGTAAGAAAAGTGTCATATTAAACGAATATTCTCTTTCTCATGTCCATATACCACACAGCATTTCCTTTCCACTAATTACCTTTGAATGGCAATGAAAACCAAGCTGTATCTTAAGACTATACTGAGTGGCCTGTTTTCAGTGATAATCACTGAATGGGAGGACTTGTAAATCCAGAGCTGGGCTCCTCTGCCAGAGCTGAAGGGTCAGGGCAGAGCTGATTTCCATGGGCACTGTGAAGCCTAATTTACATGTCTTCCTGCTATAACAGGCTCTGGAGTTGGACCTTTGTGGGAAGACAGAGCTCAGAATATATCTCACACACCAAAGTCCATACTGATGGTTATAGAAATTCTCACAAAATTGTAGTTTTGAAACCACGTTTTCCTTGTTAAGGCTTCACCACACTCCAGTTAGTTATTTTCTGTGTGTGCGGGCACATAACATGCTAATATACTTGGTAATGTCTCCTTAGCGCAAGTATGATATTGAAAGTACCACACAGCTGTGTTTCTACGTAGGAGCTCAGTCTTTCTCACATTCGGGACTAGAAATGGCTTCTCCCTGATGTGGCTCTTGGACAAGAACACAACTGCTAGATTATATTACCATATCTCATTCCCTATGGTGAGAAATTGTGGGTATTTTCTGAAATTTACTTAATTCTAAGATGATGTTACCCCCAGGCTAAAGTAGTCTTGCATGAGAGATACTGTTTGTCACTTTCTCTACTGCTTTGTGTTTGATATAGGGACATATTCCTATTTTAAGAAAATGCACTTGCTTTGCACCCTCAAATTTTCTCTTTGATTCCTTTAAACCTCCCACTACACCATTATCTTCTTCTGCTTTTACAAAAGGCACCTCATGACTGTCATTATGTTGTGTTATGTGAGATTCCATTTACCATAATTAATATAATTAACCTTACTCAGATTTGAATACGTTTTAGGATGACTTTTTTCTTATTTAACAGTTCTCTGGTTTCCCTCCTATCCATCACCTTTCTCTCAACACAGACCATTTTTGCTTTCACAGCACCAATATTACCCTGTTCTTCATTTTCCTTGACCCTTACTTAAGATATTTTCTTTTCCTAGGATTCCCATTCTAATTACAAGGTCTACAAAACAGAAACCAGAACACCTGGCACAGAGAATCTGACTATTACAGAAATGGACAATATTTGTTATTCTGACTCTTTGTTATATTGTTTGACACAATGATTTCTAGTTCCAGTTACATTCTACCAAGGTTCAGAGAACACTTAGAGTGAGGAGGTGGAAAGAATATAAGACATTGAGCATATAGAACAACACTGTGAATTGCTGAATTCTCAACGTGACATGGCTTTCATATTCATGAACCCACAATCGCTGATGTTTTTTTTCCTTTTGTAATTTTATTAAATTATAAAAGTTTCCATTTACGCCCCTCTTCCCAACACCCTCCCACTCCCCCCCCTCCCTCTCCTCCTCCCTCTTTGTCCCTAAGGGCAGTCAGGGTTTCCTGCCCTGTGGGAAGTTCAAGTTCCTCCCCCCTCCCTCCAGGTCCAGGGAAGGCGAGCATCCAAACAGACTAGATCCCAAAAATCCAGTATATGCAGAGGAAACCAGTCCCAGTGTCATTGTCGATGGCTTCTCAGAAGGACTCCAGGCCAGCCACATTCAGAGAATCTGGCTGGATCACGTGCTCGTTCAGTCGCAGTCCAACTGGCCTTGGTAAACTCTCACTAGATCCAACCCCTTGCATCAGTGGGTGATAGCATCCCTCGCAGTCCTTCGTCAATTTCTTTGTCCTGCTCCTCATTTGGATCTTGGGGGGCTCAGTCCGGTGTTCCAATGTGGGTCTCCGTCTGTATCTCCATCCAACGCCAGATGAAGGATCTATGGTGATAAGAAAAATATTCATCAGTATGGTTATGGGCCAAGGTCGGTTCAGGCACCCTCTCCTCTGTCCAGAGAACAATCTGGGGATCTCTCCTTGGACCTGGGATCCCATATATAATCAAGTTTCCTGTAAAACCTAAAATGACTCCCTTAGTTGAAATATATTCTTCCCTGATCCCATATTCATCCTTCCTCCCTTCCCCCCATCCCGGTCAACCGAGCTTTCTCCATTCCTCACCTACTCCCTTCTCTCTAACCCTCTCCCCTTCCAACAACCCTCCCACCCCCCCATGCACCCAAGGTTACCTGGGACTCTTGACTATTTCCTACCTCCTGGCGGATAGTTAAATAATCTTCATCAGGTTCGTCTTCTTATTTAGCTTCTCTAGGATCACGAATAATAGGCTCAAAGACCTTTAATTATGGTTAGAATACACTTATGAGTGAATACATACCATATTCCTCTTTTTGGGTCTGGCTTACCTCACTCAGTAAAGCGTTTTCTATGTCCATCCATTTGCATGGAAAATTCAAGATGTCATTATTTTTTACCGCTGAGTAAAACTCTAATGTGTATATGTTCCACACCCTTTTTAACCATTCTTCTATTGAGGGGCACCTAGGCTGTTTCCAGGTTCTGGCTATTACAAATAGTGCTCCTATAAACATAGTTGAACAAACGCTTTTGTAGTATGTTCGGGAATCTCTACGGTATATTCCCAAGAGAGGAATTGCTGGGTCCTGAGGGAGGTTGACTCCCAGTTTCCTGAGAAACCGCCACACTGAATTCCACAGTGGCTGCACAAGTTTGCATTCCCACCAACAATGGATGAGTGTTCCCCTCATTCCACATCCTCTCCAGCATAGGCTATCATTGGTGTTTTTGACTTTAGCTATTCTGACAGGGGTAAGATGGTATCTCAAAGTGGTTTTGATTTGCATTTCCCTGATCTCTAAGGACGTTGAGCATGACCTTAAGAGTCTTCTGGCCATTCGAAGTTCATCTGTTGTGAATTCTGTGTTCAGTTCAGTACCCCATTTTTTAATTGGGTTAATTAGAGTTTTAGTGTCTAGTTTCTTGAGTTCTTTGTATATTCTGAAGATCAGACCTTTGTCTGATAAGGGGTTGGTGAAGATCTTCTCCCAGTCAGAAGGCAGCCTTTTTGTCTTACTGACAGTGTCCTTTGCTTTACAGAAGCTTCTCAGTTTCAGCAGGTCCCATTTATTCATTGTTTCTCTTATTGTCTGTGCTACTGGGGTCCTACTTAGGAAGTGGCCTCCTGTGCCTATATCTTGTAGACTACTTCCCACTTTCTCTTCTATCAGGTTCAAAGTGGACAGATTGATGTTGATGTCTTTAATCCATTTGGACTTGAGTTTTGTGCATGGTGATAGATATGGATCTGTTTTCATTCTTCTACAGGTTGACATCCAGTTATGCCAGCACCATTTGTTAAAGACGCTTTCCTTCTTCCATTGTATACCTTTAGCTCCCTTGTCAAAAATTAGGTGTTCATAGGTTTGAGGGTTAGTATCTGGGTCTTCTAATCGATTCCATAGGTCGACTTCTCTGTTCTTATGCCAATGCCAACCTGTTTTCAATATTGTAGCTCTGTAATAGAGTTTGAAGTCAGGGATAGTAATGCCTCCAGAAGTTCCTTTATTGTATAAGATTGTTTTGGCTATCCTGGGTTTTTTGTTTTTCCATATAAACTTGATTATTGTTCTCTCAAGGTCTGTGAAGAAGTTTGATGGGATTTTGATGGGGATTGCATTGAATCTATAGATTGCTTTTGGTAGAATTGCCATTTTTACTATGTTGATTCTCCCAATCCAAGAGCAGGGGAGGTCTTTCCATTTTCTGGTATCCTCCTCAATTTCTCTTTTCAAAGGCTTAAAGTTCTTGTCAAATAGGTCTTTCACATCCTTGGTTAGAGTAACCCCAAGATATTTTATGCTATTTGTGGCTATCGTGAAAGGTGATGTTTCTCTGATTTCCCTCTCCGTTTCTTTATCCTTTGTGTATAGGAGTGCCACTGATTTTTTGGAGTTGATCTTGTATCCTGCCACGTTACTAAAGGTGTTTATCAGCTGTAGGAGTTCTTTGGTAGAGTTTTTGGGGTCGCTTATGTACACTATCATATCGTCAGCAAATAACGAAAGTTTCACTTCATCCTTTCCAATTCGAATCCCCTTGATCCCCTTATGTTGTTTTATTGCTATTGCTAGAACTTCAAGCACTATATTGAAGAGGTATGGAGAGAGTGGACAGCCTTGTCGTGTTCCTGATTTTAGTGGAAAGGCTTTGAGTTTCTCTCCATTCAATTTGATGTTAGCTGTCGGCTTGCTGTATATTGCTTTTATTATATTTAGGTGTGATCCTTGTATCCCCAGTCTCTCCAACACCTTTATCATAAATGGGTGTTGAATTTTTTTAAATGCTTTTCATCATCCAATGAAATTATCATATGGTTTTTTTCTTTCAGTTTATCTATATGATGTATTACATTGATAGATTTGCGTATGTTGAACCATCCCTGCATCTCTGGGATGAAGCCTACTTGATCATAATGGATAATTTTTCTAATGTGTTCTTGGATTCGGTTTGCCAGTATTTTATTGAGAATTTTCGCATCGATGTTCATGAGTGAGATTGGCCTGTAATTCTCTTTCTTGGTTGTGTCTTTGTGTGGTTTTGGTATTAGGGTGACTGTAGCTTCATAAAAGGAGTTTGGCAGTGACTTTTCTTTTTCTATAATGTTGAATACATTAAGGAGTATAGGTATTAGCTCTTCCTGGAAGTTCTGGTAGAATTCTGCATTGAAACCATCTGGTCCTGGGCTTTTTTTGGTAGGGAGATTTTTGATAACAGCTTCCAGTTCTTCACGACTAACAGGTCTATTTAGATTGTTCACCTGGTCTTGGTTCAACTTTGGTATATGGTACTTATCTAAAAAAAATGTCCATTTCTTTTACATTTTCCAACTTTGTGGCATATAAACTTTCGTAGTAAGATCTAATGATTCTCTGAATTTCCTCTGTGTCTGTGGTTATGTCCCCCTTTTCATTTCTGATCCTATTAATTTGCAAGTTCTCTCTCTGCCGTTTGATTAGTTTGGATAGGGGTTTGTCAATCTTGTTAATTTTCTCCAAGAACCAGCTTTTTGCTTCATTGATTCTTTGAATTGTTTTCTGTGTTTCTATTTTGTTGATTTCAGCCCTCAGTTTGATTATTTCCAGTCTTCTACTCCTCCTGGGTAAATCAGCTTCTTTTTTTTCTAGAGCTTTCAAGTGTGTTGTTAAGTCTCCAATGTGTGCTTTCTCCGTTTTCTTTAGGTGGGCACTTAGTGCTATGAACTTTCCTCTTAGCACTGCTTTCATTGTGTCCCATAGGTTTGAGTATGTTGTGTCTTTGTTTTCATTATATTCAAGGAAGACTTTAATTTCTTTCTTTATTTCTTCCTTGACCCAGGGGTGATTTAGTAGTTGACTGTTCAACTTCCATGAGCTTGTTGGCTTTCTGGAGATACCATTGTTGTTGAATTCTAATTTTAATCCATGGTGGTCTGATAAGACACAGGTGGTTACTAATATTTTTTTGTATCTGTGGAAGTTTGCTTTGTTACCGAGTATGTGGTCAATTTTCGAGAAGGTTCCATGAGCTGCAGAGAAGAAGGTATACTCTTTCCTATTTGGGTGGAGTGTTCTATAGATGTCTGTTAAGTCCATTTGATTCAGTACCTCCAATAAATCTCTTATTTCTCTGTTTGGTTTCTGTCTGATTGACCTGTCCATTGGTGAGAGAGGAGTGTTGAAGTCTCCTACTATTAGTGTGTGTGGTTTGATGACTGCCTTGAGTTCTAGAAGAGTTTCTTTTACATATGTGGGTGCCTTTATATTAGGGGCATAGATATTCAAGATTGAGACTTCTTCCTGATGAATTGTTCCTGTTATGAGTATGAAATGTCCATCTCCATCTCTTCTGATTGATTTTAGTTTGAAGTCGATTTTGTTAGATATTAGAATGGCCACACCCGCTTGTTTCTTAGGTCCATTTGCTTGGTAAACCTTTTCCCAACCCTTTACTCTGAGTAGGTGTCTGTCTTTGTGGTTGAGGTGTGTTTCTTGTAAACAGCAGAATGTTGGGTCCTGTTTTCATATCCAATCTCTAAGTCTGTGCCTCTTTATAGGTGAGTTGAGTCCATTGATATTAAGTGATATTAATGACCAGTGATCGATGACTCCGATCATTTTTTTGGGTAGTAGAGTGTATGTGTTTTCCTTCTTTGAGCTGTGCTTGTGAAGGGTCGCTAGATGTCTGAGTTAATGTAGGCAGTGTTGGGAATGTTGGATTCCTTAGGTTGTGATTTTCCTTCTAGTATTCTCTGTAAGGCTGGATTAGTAGCTACGTATTGTTTAAATTTGTTTTTATCCTGGAATATTTTGTTTTCTCCGTTGATAGTGAACAATAGCTTGGCTGGGTAAAGTAGTCTGGGCTTGCATCCATTGTCTCTTAGATTCTGCAGTACCTCTATCCTGGACCTTCTGGCTTTCATGGTTTCCATCGAGAAGTCTGGTGTAAGTCTGATAGGTTTACCTTTATAAGTTACTTGACCTTTTTCCTTTGCCACTCTCAATATCCTTTCTTTAGTCTGAATGCTTTGTGTTTTGATTATTATATGACGAGGGGATGTTTTTTTCTGATCCAGTCTATTCGGTGTTCTGTATGCTTCTTGAACCTTCATAGGAATATCGTTCTTTAGGATGGGAAAGTTCTCTTCTATAATTTTGTTGAGTATATTTTCTGGACCTTTGAAATGCAATTCTTCTCCTTCTTCTACTCCTATTATTCTTAGATTTGGTTTTTTTATTGTGTCCCACAGTTCCTGAATGTTTTGTGATGAGAATTTGTTGGATTTGCTGTTTTCTTTAGTCAGAGTGTTTAATTTCTCTATGGTGTCCTCAGAGTCTGAGATTCTTTCTTCTATCTCTTGTATTCTATTGGTTACGCTTGTTTCTGAAGTCTCTGTTCGTTTACCCAGATTTTCCATAGCCAGCCGGCCCTCGGTTTGTGATTTCTTCATTGACTCCATTTCAGTTTTCAAATCTTGAACTGTTTCTCTTACATGTTTGATTGTTTTTTCTTGGTTTCCCAGAATTTCATTTACGGATTTACTCATTTCTTCAAACTTTTTGGTATATTTCTCTTCCATTTCTTTACTCATTTCCTCAATTTTTTTGTTATACTTATCTTCCATTTCTTTACGGCAGATTTTCACCTCCTGTTTAAGTTCCTCTATTATTTTCATAAAGCAGCGCTTAGAGTCGATTTCTTCTATTTCTTCTGGAGTAGGGTGTTCAATTCTTCTAGTTTCGAGCTCCCTGGATTCTGGCGATGTCATGTTGCCTTTCAGGTTGTTGGAGGAATTCTTGCATTGGCGCCTGCCCATCTCCTCCACTCTGGATGAAACTCCTCAGTACTTTCTGGATAGAACTCCTCAGCACTCTCTGGGTAGGACTTCACAGCACTCTCTGGATAGAGCTCCTCAGCCCTCTCTGGGAAGAACTCCTCAGCAGTGCAACAGGGCTAGCTGGTCTTCCCAGGACCCGGGAGACAAAGGGCCCGCAGCAGTGGGGGGAGGGGAGGGGTCCCTTGGAACACCGAAGACCCTGCCACAGAAGCTGAGGGAGGAAGGGCTGTGCTCCCTTTCCGGACAGGCAGGCAGGCTGCCCAGACTAGCACCCACTCAGCTCTCTGGGAAGAGTGCCTCAGCAGTGCAACAGGGCTAGCTGGTCTTCCCAGGACCCGGGAGGCAAAGGGCCCGCAGCAGTGGGGGGGAGGGGAGGGGTCCCTTGGAACATCGAAGACCCTGCTGCAGAAGCTGGGGGGGGGGGGCTGTGCTCTCTTCCCGGGCAGGCAGGCTGCCCAGGTGAGCACCCACTCACCTCTCTGGGAAGAACTCCTAACAATCGCTGATGTTTTTTTGTGTAAACCATACCTAAGACTAAGCCAACCCAAATTACTGTTGATTCTATCCAGAACTTCTCTGTTACTGAAGAGCTGTTGGGCACAGGTAGTTTCTGGAAACAGAGAATATATCTTTTTGACAGTGTGATCATTTGTATGTTTCCCATGTATCAGTTCCTGACTCCATATCTATGCACATATGGGAAGAATTACCTACACTTAAAAAGGTTAGTAATTTGAAATATGTTTATGTTAGGGAAGATATGGTAGGAGTTAAAGGGGAAATAGGGCAAAGATGTGATCATTCTTAATTGTATATATGTGGATTATGCACTTCCTCCAAATAAAGAAAAAGGAATAGCTATATAAGGGCTGAAGGGTTTAAAGACAATAAATTCACAAAGATGATGCTTAATGAAGTCTCTGCTAAATGTGAAATAAATGGGTAGGCAAGAAAACCCAAGGATAAAAAATGGTAATAAAGGATTTTTCCATCCTTTATTTCAAGCTACATTTTATACCTTGATCATAAACCCCTCATGGCACCAACAGAAACACAGACATGCTGGGGGTGCCTGGGAGAAGAAGGACAGAAAATCTAATATGGTTGATGTTGCTTGTGGAGGAGTGAATTGGTTCTTTAGAGCATCAGCATAGTAGATATACCTGCTGTTAATGTTAATGCCTGTGACCCACCCCAGTCCCTTCCCTGGAACCAGGCAGACACAATGCATTCCATATTTACTGAAGATGAATCCGTAATTTTTGTTCTCTATGGAAAGAAAGATGTATCCTCTTCACCAAGATGTTGTCTTGATACAATCACTTCTACACAAACATACTGGTCAAGATAAAAGACCCAATCCAGATTGAGGGCAGGGTGAGGTTTGCCCACGAGGACAACACCTCTCACTCATGTCATGTCTAATCTATACATTATTTGTATTCACATCTCAGACAAGTGATAAAAATAAATTTTTCCTGATAAGATAAATGAAACCAGTCTTGGATGTCACTAACATTATTATAGCCTTTAACAGGGGGTAATAATTCAAATACAATTCTTATGAATTAAAATAATGAACACGTTTTTGGAAATATCATTATTTGAATCATGGCCTTGATTCAATACAGTGGTGATTGTCGGTAAAACAGTATTCATGGAATTCAAGAAAGGGTACTGGGTCCTCGAGATTTGTAGGTGGTTATGAGCTGCCAATTGTGTTTGACAGAAACTGGAGCTGATCCTCTACAAGAACAGTATGTTCTCTGAACCATGGAGGTGTTTCTCCTGTACTTGGATGAACAATCAAAGCCTTTCCTGTAATGCTTTTTTTCTAGTTTGGTTCACAAAGGTCTAAATATCACATTGAGCTGAATGAACCTGGGAGACATGAAGTGAAAATCAGACACCAAGAGGACAAAAAGACTTCCAATCAATGAAACTTGAAAAGATTGACTTCAGGTTGCTTAACACTGAGGGAAGGTTGACCCTGGTTTACACACTGTAAATTGAGATGTCTAAACAGTTATATTGGGATGATTATTCTAACAATGAACTGTATGGATATTGACCACAGTTAATATGATATTATGTTCTTCATATATGGAGTGAGTTGATCTTCTGAGATATCTCCCCAAACAATAACAGAGGACACACATATGAGAACATAATGTTGGACACGGTAAATAAAGTTTCAAGCCCCATACAGTAGTACAGGACCATTGCTAAAAATATGGGCAGGAGAGAAATAAATGCATTATGAACATCTCCCTGATGTGGATACTCATCACACTCTAGTGAGTTCATTCATAAATATCAACTGTACAAATTTGTATTTTACATTATTAAATTATAGCACCAATTGCTTATATCTAAAAATTTTAAGATGTAAACAATAATTCATTATATTTCTAAATAAAGTACTAATAGATTCATAATTATAATGTTAATAAATCAACTTTTTAATTTCTGGATTTCTTCTTATAAATTACAATACTCTACAGATATCAAGTTTTTTTTTACCTAGTAAGAAAAAAATTTACAAAGTCTATGACTCACTCAAACAAGTTTATAGTAAGAATAGTTATAAATTGTTTTAAAGTTTGAAAAGAAAAAGAACATAATGTATTTGTGGCTACCAGGCACTGATGAATTGTATTTTTATGTCTGCGTTGACTGAACCAGGCTCAGTCACTTATTCTGGGACCATCTTCTGCACAAACAGGGAACTGGTCAGATTCTTCAGTTATTTATATAAGACCTATTTACATAAAAATCTATACATAATTTATAAAATAGTTATTTGCACGAATTTGTCTATTTTAAAACTGACACCTAAATAATGGTCATACAGAATGAAGGAAAGAACAGCATAGGAATCTGTGTGCTATAGTCACACACTATCAGGACACATGTTATAAGAATACCTACTCCAGTGTTTTTGACCTTGAGATTGTACATGCCAAGATTCTGCACTCACAGAATCTAGTTATGATTTTCTTTATAACTCCCTAGAACAATCCCTAGACAGTCTAGAAAAGAATAATTCAAAGGAATTTCCATGTACTCTTAATTTTTTTTGTTGTAGTTAAGAGGATACCTCTACTTTTTGCTTATTATTTCAATGACACTGATATGGGTATGTGAGCAGTACTTTGGGATATAGCGTTAGAATCTTAATATGATGTCATGGATATTTTTTATCATAGTGTAAATGCTTAGAATTAGAACCTCTAGTTATTGACTTTGGTATATTTTAGGTCTAACCATATTGTTTAAAACTTTCTCCCTGCTCATACCTAGTCCCCAGCAGTCATGAAATCTGATCCTCAGCCTGACCCTGGGTAACATGAGACTGAATAAGCTGCTTTCTGCTTTATGTGGAAATATTCAATTCATTCTTATAAGTCCTAATATCAAGATTCTAAGAATCTAGACACTTCTATATCTAACCAAACCTTCAACACTCACTTCTGGTGTCATTGCAGCTGTCTATGATAAAAACTGATGACAGAGGGGACAAGGACTGGAGCTGACATCTGGGGAAACATGCACACTGGAGGCTGAGAATTTTGTGATCAGAGGGTTCAGGACACACTTACAGAAGAACCAATCCTTTGGATTTTGATATGAAATGTAAATTTTACCAAGGGGGAAATATTTAAAAATGTGAATTGCCAGAAATGATAATGAAGTGAACACTTCTAAGTTCTGGTGGTTTAGAATAAATAAACAATGAATATTAAATTTCCAAAATGTCTTGTGAAAGAAACATTAATTCAAGCTACAAATAGTTTTTCCATCATGTCTACAAAATAATTTCAAAAACAACATAATGAACTTCCACGTCACAAGTGCCCTACTTACACTCTCCTTTTGAAATAAACATTTACACACACACACACACACACACACACACACACACACACACACACCACAATGTCCTGAATGGAGTTAAGTGAAATGCATATGTAAATACATGGCACATATATAATTATATGTCAATCTTTCTGACAAGAAGAAGCAAATTTATAGCTCAGATGATTAGATTTGTCATTAAAAATTAGGAAACTTGAGAGGATTCAACAGTTGAGAGGAACCTCAACTGGACTTTTTTGACTGAAAGAAGTAACCTCACATTATAAAATTAAAGCAAGAGTTCATGCAGCATAGTCTATAACTTCCATATTTCTGAAGTGACTCCTAATGATTTTGGAACTCCTCTTGATACTTTACATCCCCTCCTGTTTTCAAGTTTCTCTGAAGAGGGGCTCTCTGCAGGCTCACACTGGATTTCCCTCACTGTGTGTTGGTCACAGTAATACATGACTGTGTCCTGAGTTAGCAGCGTGTTGCATTTTAAGAAAACTTGTCTCTTTGAGGTGTCCCTGCTGATGGTGACTCAGGATTTGAGAACTGAATTATATTTGCCCAGATACAGAGATCCACAAGGAAGATGTAAGAGGTGACTTTGACTGTGGCCCTCATTTTTGAGTTGATGAGGTAATAGGATGCTCTCAATTCTGAGACCATGATGAAAAGGAAATGTCAGCTCCTAAACTCTCTGAGCTAGTGGGTTGCCAGCCCAGCCTCTAGCTTCTGGGTTTTTATTGCTAAATAGAATATTAGAGATTTAGTTACAAACTACATTTTGTGAAGTGGCAGGTTTGGATCTGATTGACTCAGACATGGCCTGGCTAGTAACAATGGAGTCAAAATTACTTTCTGAAACAGCAGCAACTACAGGTACAGTCACTGCTAAGGTGTTAAAAGAACAAGTTTTTATTTTTATATACATGGAAGAAAAGAAGATGATCAATTAAAGTCAACACGGCAAAAATTAACAGTTTTAAATATATTTTAGATGACAAGTCAAGAATCACTAAAATCATCTTAACTTAAAACATGCAGAAGTTTCCTTGTTGATAAAAGTAAAGCTGTAGCAGTTACAAAATTTATAACCACAAAATTTTATATCTTGCATGTTTAATATAAACAGAATGTATTTTAGCAATGAAAGTCCAAACATTATATTTCAAATTTTCTGGATAATTTTCTCTCATGTGAATAAACAGGACTGTCTCTAAACTGTCTGAGAATCAGGAAAACATAAGAACTGGTGCCTAACCTTGACCAAATTGCAGCCCAATATTTACAACATGGTCTTCTCTGATAAAGCCTGCAATAGGACCCAGGGTCCACATCCTATAATTCATACTGAATACAAGTATTTCTGTGCATTATGACAAATCCTAGAGTTTCATGTCAGAGTGCCCCAGGCTGTGGACAGTGGGTAGGGATTTTAGGATTTCCCACTGGTAAATGGTAACAAAGATATTTAGAGGTGTTATCTTTGTTGCCCAAGCTCATGGAACAGTTGGAGGTTGTCTTGCAGTTGGACTATAGCACCATGAAGTTTTTTATATTCCATGTATATGTTAAATTAATTTATGCTTTGTGCTTATTTTCAATATCATGGGTTACAAAAATATATTGTATAAGAGATATTCCTATGCCTGAAGACAGAGGATGAAGGATGAATGTGAGAGCCTGGAGAAAACTAATCCACTAGAATGGAGAACACAGTGACTAGGAGAGTTTTTCAATTAGAAAAAAAGTCAGTCAATGTTCATCCAAGTGCCAGAAAGTCCACTGGCCAGTGAGCAATGCAGCGAATTCATCAAGTAAGCATAACTGTTGTAAATAAAAATGCCCCGTGTTCCCTAAAATAATCATATGAGGCAATCATGAAAGGGTCTTCAAAGGAAAAATGAATATATTTCTTTTTCCTGTGTTACAGTATAATATTTTCATAGCTGTTCACTCACTTGAAAATTTTGCAGGATGTTGATATTTGAATGCACAAATCATGTATAGCCACATTAATTCAATAAATTAATTTACAGACATATAACCAATGTAACTTCTGTGCCAACTTTTATTCATGGAATAATGCACTACTGAAAAAAATAAGTGAAAATTATAGGGATGTGATAACTACAATCACAATTAATTATGGGCATTTCTGTGAGAATTGACACCTTAGGCTTCACTTACAAAGAGTCTAGCAGTGAGAGACAGTATAACAGTGGGATACAGAAATAATCATTAAAATGCAATAATCTATTCTAATTAAAAATATCATTTTCTTTGGAAGTGAGAATATTGGGTATGTGTTCTTGCAAATAAAATTTTTGGGGTTTGCCCAAACTCCTTTACAGTAACATAACAGAACCATGTTCCCTTTTTGCACAGGGACCATTTCTCTCCATCCTCACAGCACTGTGATCTCTTTCTTTCCTTTAGTAAATGAGTCTTGATTTATTAGTTGCAGGCAACTTATTCATATGGATTTAATTTTTATTTTTATGTTGATCAAACATGCTTGTTCTATGCAACCTACTCTGCCCGTATGCATCAACCAAGATGAAAGAACAAAAGGAGAGGATGGCATGCTAGAAAATGTCTGTTCATGAGGGCTTTAGAAATAAGCACTATTCTTAGACTCAAATTTCAGACAAGTGATTGAAATGAGTTATATTTGAGAAAAAAAATGAGACTGAGCTCTTCGATGAGACAACAAGTTTAGGAGTTAAAGGTCCTAACCTTTGACAAGGAGTAGTGGTATTTCAAAAACAATATTCATTAATCCACATGAGGAACACTTTTTGAAATTTTCTATATGTATCAATGCTTCATATAAACTGTGAAACACTCACATTGGGTTAACTCTCAATAGTAGATAAGAAAGTGAAATATCTTGTTTTAATTATGTGTGAATGTTTCTGTGTGAGTAGTATAGTGTGCATGGGAACAAATAGAGATCATGGGTCCTCCCGTCTTGTAGGTAGGTGTGACTTAAACATTGCGGCTGCCAGAAATTGAAACTGTTTCTCTGCAAGAACAGTATGCTCTCTGAACCTCTGAGCTGCTTCCTGAATGCACAAATGAGCAGTGGCAACCTTCCCTTCTGTGTTTGCTGCAGCCCAGTTTTCAATATTTGAAATATCAAACCATCTGCATGAACATGGAGGGCCTTGTGTCAGTAAGAGCCAGGCATCAAGAGGACAAGATGACCACTTACCCTATGCAACCTAAGAAGCTCATCTTAGGAAAAGTAAAATTAGAGAATTCTGATCATGGTTTGGACAGTGTAGAGTGAGAAGATTAATCAGTTATTTGGGAAGTATTATCCCAAATAATGAGTTATATGGAAGTTGATCAAAGTTAATAAGAACACATCCTGTTTTCATAAAAGAAGAAAGTCAGTTTTAAAGTTAGACAGACCCCCAAACAATAACTATTTATTTAACCTGAGAAAGCACTACTTATAAGTCTGATGGAAAAGCTAATTTTTACCAAGATGCAAATGCATAAAATGTGATCTGTCAAAAGCAATATTCAATTCTATCCTTTATGGTACTTTCTTGGTGTAGAAGGAAACTATGGGTACTTCAGTTTCCAGGGTGTTGTGAGAAAATGACTTTAAATTAAGGAAGCTGTGGTTTCTCCATCACAGGTGCTAAAACAAAGAGGACAAATTACAGCTCTTTTAAAGTTCTCTTGCTTATAACTGAAGCTAACATTCAGCAAGAGTCATAACCGCTGATTCCTTTAAAACATCTGCATATATAAGAAAATATGTGAATATATATGTGTGTGTAAGCAAAACATATAGTTATATGCCATTCTATCTAATAATAAGAAGCATATTGTTAGCTTTTTACGGCTTGTGGGAAAAGCTATTTGTAATAGTATTTGAACAAATAGGAAGTTTATTAGTCTATGACAGTTAAGAAACGCCTCTAGAGATTTTTTTTTCTTATTTATGTTTGGAAGATGAAAACACAGATTCTAATATCGAAACATATTTTCATGCAGCATAGTCTAGAACTTCTTATCTTATTAAGCAACCACATACTGGTCTTGGGAGACCCTGTTGGTCCCCACTGCCCCCTGCTGGTAGTGAGTGTCTCCATGTGGCGGGTTTTGTGCAGGCTCACACTGGAGTTCTCTCATTGTGTCTCTGCTGCAGTAATACATGGTTGTGTCCTCAGTTTTTCAGACTGTTCAGTTTTATGAAAACTTGGCTCTTGGAGGTATCCCTGGTGATGGTGATTTGGAACTGGAGAGCTGAATTATAAGTTGTGCCTCCATCAATCCATATTATTCCTATCCACTCCAGACCCTCCTGGAGGCTGGCGGATCCAGTATACACCATAGCTGGTTAATGAGAACCCAGAGACAGTGCAGGTGAGCGACAGATTCTGTGATGACTGCACTAGGCCAGGTCCTGACTCCTTCAGCTCTATCTCGGACAGGGCACCTAGGGACAAGCAACATCACCATCAGTCATATAACCCATAGATGAAAAACCTGGGTCCCTTTCCTGAAACCCTGAAGTACTTAGAGCTCTGTCACCAGGCAAAGGAGCAGCACCAAGACAGCCAAGCTGTGTTGGAGGCTCTAGTCAGAAGGTGATGGGGCCTCTCACTGTGGTCTTGAATTTCATCCTGAGCTTGAGGACTGCTTTGCATTGGGGGAGGTTCCAGAGAGCATAAAAGGAAGCACAGGCTATGTTTCCAATTTCTCCTCCAGGGAACTGAGATTGCTTTGTGTGTCTTAGAGGTACTCTGTATTGAACCTCAGGAATGTTTTCGTGATGCTCACTGGATTTTCATTTCCAGAGAAACTGGAAATATTAAGAGTCATACTGTACAGGCCTTAGAAGCAAAATAAGGAAGTGTTTACATAAACTAGGTCCACATTTATTTAGTAGAGGTAGAGGAGAATACCAGGTTCTCAATGGATTAATGTATCTCTGTAATTTAAATGATATTGGTACTTTTGGTGATCAGGAGTCCTGTTTAAGGAACTACTTTTAATTCTTTTTCTTAGTACTTGTGGACTTATGTTCACTGAAGTAATAACAAGACAGAGAACATTAAGTGATGATAAGAAGTGGACTGGAAGGCAGATATGAACATGGGGAACTCTGTGCCTTGAATGATAATCAAGACACAGATAACAAGAGAGTTTCTAGTGTCTTTTCCTGTGTCTTGTTAATTCAAATCAACAGAGAAAAGAAATGCAGAGGTGGAACCAACTTGTTCAGTGAAGACTCAGGAAATATCTGTCTAACTTGGCATTATAGACATTACAATTTGTCTCCATTATTTCTTTATGCATGTTCTTTTCACTTTTTACTGTGAGTTGCAGTGGTAGAAACTGCTCTTCACTTTAAGGAGACAGCCATCCTGTGAATGCAGTGATCATCATGTACAGTATGAGTTCAATTTTCCCTGTATTTTTGGTTGTTTCAGGGTTATAAAAAATATTTTTTCAGACATTATGTTTAGTATGTTTCATCTTGGGCTTGTTTGATATTTTCATTGTGGTTACTATAATCTGGGAATGACTATCTCAAAAACAAATGCGCATTTCTTATATTATGTTGGGGAACTAGGAACTAGGTATAAATCTATTTATTCAAATATTTTTTGTCCTTACATACTTCAGAGATATTTTCTAAGTTATGTTTCCATTTCTGTGAAAAGACACCATGACCACAACTGTTATAAGGAAACTGTATAATTTAGGGGGCTTTCCTGCACGTCCAGAAGTTCAGACCATTCTCATCATGGCAGGAAGAATGGCAGCGTGCAGGAAGTCATGGTGCTGGAGCAACAGCTGAGAGTCCAACATCTTCCAAGGAACAAGAAGTCAACTGACAGACAGGCTAGGGAGCACCCAGAGCATAGAAAACCTCAAAGCCTACCGTCCATAGAAACACATTTCCTCCAACCAGTTCATACCTACTCCAGCAATGCCACACATCTTAAAAGTGTGACTCCCTTTGAAATTATGTGGGACAATTTCGTTCAAACTCCCACAAAAAGTTTGTGTCCATATCCCTACTCGCTTACCCCTTGGGTTTCTCTTTTTCCATGAGACTCTCAAGAAGGATGTCATTGGGAAAATAGCATTTGCAAAGGGAATTCATTCATGATAAAATCACACATTATTTATTATTATCATCTATTTGAGGGGTGTATCCTTATTCTTAAGGGTTTATTCAGTCATTTGTTTAATTATGTACTGTGAATAGATAGATACTCACTTAATGGGCCATGTAGAATTAACAGTACCAGCCTGTCCACTTGTGTGCTGGTCAGAATCTTTTTACATGATATAAACTAAGGTCATCATGGGAAAAGGAACCTTATTTGAAAAAAAAAATGCCTACATTATATTGGAATGCAGGCAAACTATGATGTCTTTGTCTTAATTAATAACTGATATAATAAGGCCCTGACAGACGTAGACATTGCCATCCATGGGCAGGTGGTGTTCGTGCATTGTATAAGAAGCAAGCTGCACAACCATGAAGTGCAAGTTTATAAATCGACTTTATTTGTGATCTCTGTTTCCGTTCTCACTTTCCGATTTTTTTTTCTTATTTCACATCCTAATTTTCCTCCATGGTGGTCTGTAATATTTAAGATTATACAATCTCTTTCCTTTCCACGTTGCGGACCACATCAAAAGGTAGCAGACTGGGCTAGTTTACTTTTTTTTCTGATGAAAGAATGGCTTGAGAATGGTGACAGTGTGTATAACTGCAAACATCATCACAGATACAGTTATACTTTTAGGTACAGCCACACTACACAACACACACATTCATGCTCACACAGAACCACACTTACAGATATTGTCTCAGAACAATATATATGGGGGCAAGCTATGAAAAATCAAGTCAGAGCAGGTCACCCAAATGAAGTTCTTCCAGCCAATATCAGGTTTAACTCTGGCCAGAAATAAATTTAAATAAGAGGCTTGAGTCTCAGTAGTTTACCCTGAAGCAATACCTGGTAGCAGGAAAGAACCACAAGCTGAGCTAACTGGACTGCCACCCAAGGGCAGACCATTCAAAGGTAATGCCTCACATTCCATCCAATGTAGATAGGATCACCTGCCAGTGCACCTCACCAGGACACACTTATACAAATGTCAGCCTATCAGGGGTCCTAAGTCTCAGAAACCTGTCACTCCTACCCCTGTTGCTATAAAAACCCTATTCTAACTGAGCCCAAGGATCTCCAGATATTCCAGTAGGTTGGACATAAGGAGAAACCAAGGTTGCAAACTTGATTAAAATAAAGGCTCTTTGCTTTTACATATGGGACTTGGTCTACTTTTCTGACTTTTATGGGGACCCCGTGGATTTGGGTATAAGAATTACACATTTAAGCAAACAAACACAGAGACACAGATGTATACACACACATGCACACACACACACACACACACACACACACACACACCCCACTACCACCACCAGCAGCAGCAGCAGCTCCACCACTACCACATCCACATGAAGAAATACTTATTCATAAGCATAAAGCCTGAATTTCTTTCTTCCTGTTTTTTAACAGGGCCACTCAGGTTGGCTTGGTCTCACTTTGTAGACCATGCTGATATTGAACCATGTTACTGTCTCCCTGGTGACTGAATCAAAGGTGCACTTTCACTCCCAAACATCTCATACAGAGTTCTTAAAACTTTGAAATACTTTTTTATATAATAAATTCTGATCATTATTTTCTTCCCTCCTCTCTTTCCATGTCTTTCCTTTTTTACAACTTCCCCAACTCCATAAGCATCATAGTTTTACAGCCAATTTTGAAACCAGATTTATGACATTCATTTTCATATTGACAATAAATGGGTTGAAAATCCAGAATTGACAATACTTTTTCTTTTAGAAATCATTATATAACATATATGTTTGTTCTATAGTTTATAACATTTTATTAATGTTTACAAAAAATAGTGTTGCAATTCAAGGCTAAGGAGATGGCTCAGTAGTGAGGTGCCTGCCTCACAGAATGAGTGTTTCAGTTTGATTTTCAGCACTTAACTCTGAAGATGGTGATGATGATATTCTTATATTCTCAGAACTGGTGAGGTAGTGAAAGGACCTTCTCTGGATCTTGCTATCCAATCATTCTATCTGACGCTCCTGAACTTCAGGTTTAGTGTGAGACCCTCAAAAAATAAGGTTGATGTCGACTGAGGAATACACTCAGAATCAACTTGTGGTCTCTACACACATGTGCAAACATACACTGTGATAAATAGTGTGTCCATTCATTCAAACATTTCCCTTTGCATGTGTTGAACTCATAGTTTATAGTTATTTAGAAGCAAGTCATGGAAGCTGCAGACCTAGGTAGAGCTGATTGTTATGGAAAGCAGAACTCCTCTCACTCACTGTATACTTATAATCACTCCAAAACTTTCACCTGCCCTTCCTACTCTAGGAAATATCATTCCTTCTCCAGTCATAAGATTGTTTGCTTTAAGTGTATTAATGTGAGAAATAATATTTTCTGTATATAATCCTGATATTTTTCTTTTTAGTTTGAACGTGGCTCTTAACTTAGTACCTTGTTGATGGAATGCAAATACTAGAACTCAGAGCTAGCCTAGCCCTCCCATTCTTTAAAATATCACATTTTACATCAGAAAATAATGTTTTGATTATAACATTCAAAAAACAAACACCAACCTCTTCAAGTTCTACTTGTTAACCAGTACTTATAACTGTATGTAACAGCACAGGAAAAAAGTACAGGATTTTGAGAATCAATGCCCAGAATGTAGAGTAGGAAGAACAAATAAAACTAAAGAAAAAAATGAGGTCAGGGGAAAGAAACTTCCTTCCCAGCTTGTGGTTCCCATCCACAAACTAGAGTACATTAAATTATGAAATCATCATGTACTATAAAGATTCATAGAACATGCCAGAATCTCCCTATTTATATTCAACACCACATACTTGAATGAAATGGTAAAAAAATAAGAATGTATTGTGTACATGAACAGCACATTGTCTGCAAACCACTAACTGAGGAAGGCAGGGGCTACTGAGTTGTGCTCTCACTCATTGATGTGACAGACATTTGTTTTCTGCTTCTTAGTAGAAATAGAAGTGGATACTCATGAACATTTTCCTGGTACTGATTGGATTCCAAATCCTGACAAGCAAGAAATATTTTGAGTCACACTGTGCAGACCTGCCAGGCAAATAGGATGAGTCCACATTCAGTCAATGATGGTAGAACAGGATATCACTTACTCAATGTATTTTAATGTCTCTGAAAATTCATAAATTGGATTTAGAATGGAATTGGGGCTCATAGTGATCAGAAATCATAGTTATGAAAACTTAGAATTTATTATATTGGTGTGAGTACAGGCATCTTATTTTTATCTTATCATCTAAAAGATAACTTGTGATTACTAACATTTAGTACATGTGATTTCATGTGTTTATTGTGAAAAAACACAAGTGACTGACATGGATTTGATCTTACTAGGCTTAGACTATTTAGGTTTCTAATTAGGGTCACCATACCTGGGAACTTGTCTTTGAACATCTTTATTTATGTCAGTCTTTTTTTCTCTTTGTATTTTTATATTTCTCTTCATCTATCTTTAGGTTGTAGCACATAAGAACCCAGATTTTATGATTATTGCATTTTTTATGAATGAGAAAGCCAGCAGTTAATAACACCTCATGAAAGAAGTATCATCTAGCTAGGCTTGAGGGTTATGTGATCTGAAGTAATCAAAAACAAAGAAACCTATGTGATGACAAGACATGGAAGCAGGACATACTTGAATAGTGGGATACTGCTTGTCTTGAGGTGAGGATAATCATAGAGGACAAAGGACTGAAGGGCTTTGTCCCCTGCCTTAGTAACGTAAATCCCCAGGGAAGAGAAATGAGCTGTAACCAACATGCCCTGTCAGATTCCAAAGAGCATCCACCACTTCCTTTATTGGAATCCCACACTTTGTGTCCCTCAATTTGTTGTGCACAATATATTTATGGTGATGGGCAGTGGGGGAGCTAGAACTTAACATAGGGAAGACAATCATCCTTCCAAATACTGATGGGGAACAAACACTATGAGAGCTGTGTTCTCCCTATTTGTGACGTTCAGTTTGTTAAAAGAATATGCTTCCCTCCATTTAATTTGATATTAGCTATCATCTTGCTGTATATTGTTTTTATTATATTTAGGAATGAACCTTGTATCCCTAAGCTCTCCAAGACCTTTTCATAAAGGGGTGTTGAATTTTGTCAAATTCTTTTTTCAGCATCTAATGAAATGATCATATGTTTTTTTCCTTCAGTTTATTTATATGATGGATTACATTGATGGATTTTTTATATGTTGAACCAGTCCTGCATCTCTGAGATGAAGCCTACTTGACCATAATAGATATTCTCTTGATGTGTTCTCGGATCAGTTCGTCAGTATTTTATTGAGAATTTTTGTGTCTTTGTTCATGAGTGAGATTGGTCTGTAATTCTCATACTTGGTGTGGTTTTGGATCAGAGTAACTGCAGCTTCATAAGAGGAGTTTGGCAATGACCCATTTGTTTATTTTGTGAAAAACATTAAGGAGTATAGGCATTAGCTCTTCTTGTATGTTCTGGTAGAATTCTGCATTGAAACCAACTGATCCTGGTTTTTTTGTTTTGTTTTGTTATGTTTTGTTTTTGTTTTTGTTTTTTGTTTTTTTTAGGGAGGTTTTGATCACAGCTTCTAATTCTTCTCGACATACATTTCTATTTAAATTGTTCACCTGGTCTTGATTTAAATTTGGTAAATAATACTTATCTAAAAAAATTCCATTTCTTTCTCATTTTACAATTTTGTAGCATACAAGCTTTTGTAGTAAGACCTGATGATTCTCCAAATTTCCTTTGTGTCTGTGGTTATGTCCTCCTTTTCATTTCTGATCTTGTTAATTGGCGTGTTCTCTCTATGCCATTCGATTAGTTGGATAGGGGTTTGTCAATTTTGTCAATTTTCTCCAAGAACCAGCTTTTTGTTTCATTGATTCTTTTGATTGTTTTCTGTGTTTCTATTTTGTTGATTTCAGCCCTCAATTTGATTATTTCCAGTCTTCTACTTGTTCTGGGTGAGTCTGTTTCTTCTTTATTTTTTCTAGAGCTTTCAGGTGTGCTGTTAATTCTCTAATGTGAGCTTTATTCATTTTATTTATGTGGGCCTTTAGTGCTATGAACTTACCTCTTAGCACCGTTTTCATCGTGTCCCATAGGTTTAGGTATGTTGTGTCTTCATTTTTATTGAATTTAAGGAAGAGTTTAATTTCTTTCTTTATTTCTTCTTTGTCGTAGGGGTGGTTCAATAGTTGACTCTTCAGTTTCTACGAGTTTGTAGGTTTTCTGGTTGTAGAATTGTTGTTGAATTCTAACTTTATTTCATGGTGATCCAATAGTACACAGGTGGTTACTACAATTTTTTTTGAATCCGTGGATGTTTGCTTTGTTACCAATTATGTGATCAATTTTTAACAAGGTTCCATGACATGCTGAGAAGAAGGTATATTCTTTTCTGTTTGAGTGGAATGTTCTATAGATGTCTGTTAAGTCCATTTGGTTCATTATATCTGTTAGTTCTCTTATTTCTCTGTTAAGTTTCTGTCTGGTTGACCTATCCATTGGTGAGAAAGGAGTGTTGAAATCTCCTACTATTAGAGTGTGGGGTTTGATTATGCTTTGAGTTCTAGTAATGTTTTTTTTTGACATATGTGGGTGTTTTTATATTAGGGGCATTGATATTCAGGTTTGAGACTTCCTCATGATGAATTTTTCCTGTTATGAGTATAAATTGTCCTTTTCTATCTCTTCTGATTGATTTTAGTTTGAAATCTATTTTGTTTGATATTAGTATAGCCACATCTGCTTGTTTTTTTTTTTTTTGTCCATTTGATTGGAAAACCTTTTCCCAACCCTTTACCCATGCTGGTGTCTGCCTTTGAGGTTAAGGTGTGTTTCTTGTAAACAGTAGTGTTGGATCCTGTTTTTGTATCCATTCTCTTAACCTGTGCCTTTTTATAGGTGAATTGAGTCCATTCATATTAAGTGATATTAATGACTAGTGGTTGTTAACTCCGTTTTTTTTTGTGTGTGTGGTGGTAGTGTTTGTGTACTTCCCTTCTTTGAGTTGTGCTGGTTGAGGGTTTTCAGATGCCAGTGTTATTATGGGTGTTGTTGGATTCCTTGGTTTGTGGTTTTCCTTCTAGTATTTTCTGTAAGTTTGGGTTTGTGGCTATATACTGTTTAAATCTGTTTTTGTCCTGGAATACCTTGTTTTCTCCATCAATGGTGATGCAAATTGTGCTGGGTATAGTAGTCTGGGCTTGCATCCATGGTCTTGTAGTGTCTGCAGCACATCTATCCAAGACCTTCTGGCTTTCATGGTTTCCATTGAGAAGTCAGGTGTAATTCTGAAAGGTTTTTCTTTGTATGTTACTTGACATTTTTGCTTTGCAGCTCTCAATATTCTTTATTTTGTATGTTTTGTGTTTTGATTAATATATGGTGAGGGGATTTTTTTGATTAAATCTATTTGGTGTTCTGTATGCTTCTTGTACCTTCATAGGAATATTCTTCTTTAGGTTGGAAAAGTTTTCTTCTATAATTTTGTTGAATATAATTTCTGGCCTTTGAGCTATGATTTTTCTCCTTCTTCTTCCTCTATTATTCTTACGCATGTTCTTTTCATGGTGTTCCAAATTTCCTGGATGTTTTATGTAAGAATTTGTTGGATTTGTTATTTTCTTTAACCAATGAGTTTATTTCCTCTATAGTATCTTTAGTGTCTGAGATTCTTTCTCCTATCTCTTGTATTCTTTTGGTTATACTTGTCTCTGTAGTTCCTGTTCATTTACCCATATTTTTCATATCCAACCTTCTCTCGGTTTATGTTTTATTCATTACCACCATTGCATTTTTCAAGTCTTGAACTGTTTCCATTACCTGTTTGATTGCTTTTTCTTGGTTTTCTTGGGTGTCTTTGAGAGATTTGTTAATTTCTTCTAACTTTTTATTTGTCTTCTCTGTTTCTTTAAAGCAGTTTTTCACATCCTGTTTAAGGTCCTCTATTATTTTTATGTTACGTTTAAAGTTCTTCTACTTCTTCTGGAAAAGGGTGCTCAAGTCTTCTTGTTGCATGATCCCTGGACTCTGGTGATGTCATGTGGCTTTTTAGGTTGTTGAAGGAATTCTTGCATTTTGCCCACCCATCTCTTCCTTCGAAGGCAGCCAGGAGAGTCTTGGCATCTTGGACCAATCTTTGCTGTGACTGGGTGGATCTCCTCAGTGCAAGAGCAGTAACTGTTCCTGGGCCAAGGACCTCACAAACAATAGGGCAGGCTCTAAGGAGTCAGGGTCATGTGGAACAAAGAATCCCCTGCAGCAGGAGCTAGAGGAGACCTGTGCTCTTTTCCCAGACTGTGCACCCCACCCCGGAATGGCACCCACTCACCAGTGTGGGTGGTTCTCCTCAGCACAGGGACAGGGACTGCTGCAAATCCAAGGACCCCACAGACCACTTTTTTCATTTTTTGACAAAGTCATCTAGGTGGCAGATATTTTCCATATAGTCCAAGCTATGAGAGATTTTCTTGCTTTTGTCTCCCTATTGAATGTATTAAAACTATATTTCACCATTCTCTACCATCAAATGCACTGTTGTTGATAATTAATGAATTTATTTCTTTGAAAAACTTTCAATACAGTGTATTCTGATAATTATTTACATTCTCTATTCTTTTTCAGATCCTACCCAATTCACCATTTCCAGATTTCCATAATGATCAGTTTTAAGGGTTATTTTTGAAGACATATAATGGTTTTGACTCAAGTCATTCATTTTCATATAGACAGTTAATGGTTTAAAAATCCATAATTGGCAATACATTTTCTTTTTTACAAAATTATTCTACAATACATGCATTTGCTTTTACATATTACAATTCTTTTATCAGTGTATATTCAAAGTATCCAGGGCTCAAGTGTTGGCTTAGTAGTGAGATGTCTGCTTTCTAGTATTAGTAGCTTAGCTTGATTCTCAAGCTTAGAAGTTGGGTGTGATGGTTTATCCTATATTCCCAGCACTGGAGGGGGTTGTGACTAGAGGTTCTCTAAAACTTGCCATCTCAAGAATCTATTTGAACATTTTGCTCCAGGTTCACAGTGAGATGCTGTCTCAAAAATAAGATAGAAATGAACCAATAAACACACTCATTCTCAACTCTAGCCTTCAGAAACATGTGCAAACCATACACAATGCACACATAGTCTAGACAGGTTTTCAAGCCATCCAAACATTGTCCTTAGCCTACATGGGGTTTGTGGTTTATAGGTATTTAGAACTGTATTATGGAAGTTGCAGACCTTGGATGGACTGCTTGCTATGGAAGTCAAGAGATTAACTCCTTTATACTTGTCCCTTCACCACAACTTTACAACTGCATTTTCTATTTTGGGGACTGCTATTCCTTTTCCAGCCATGAGAGTGGCTCATTTAAGTCTCTGAAAATGAGAAATGATATTTCTCTAAGTGCTTAATTCCTATTTTTGAGACAATTTTAAACATAAGATCTTTCACATGATCAGAACAGACTCTACCACAGAACTACAAGCCTAGCTTTATCTTTTAAAACACACATTTTTCTACAGAAAATAATTTTTGATGACTGCATTTATGCACTACTAAAATATACACCAGGAACAGAAAATTCTTCCTTGATGACCAACACCTATAACTAATTTTGTAAAGGATCAATTTACTGAGCATGGATCTCAAGAATGTTGGGGTTCGGAGGATAAATCAAACCAAAGAAAACAGAATGAAGAGGACAAGGAGACGTAGAAAGAAACTGTCCGTCCCCTGTTGACTCCTATCCTGAGTCTGGACTCCATGACCTTTTCAAGAATACTGTGTCATTGAACCACAGGACACAATGGAATCTCACTATTCATGTTAATCACCACACACCTGAATGAAAAGGAATATAAGGGCAGACTCCACATATGAGTAACAGTGTCTGCCACATATTTCAAAGAAGAAGGCAGAGGCTGATGAGATTTTTTTTTCTGCCTCTCCTCTTGTGTTTTGAAAGTCTGTGGGCTCACAAGGATGCATGGGAACTGGAAGGTCTTCAAAGTTTTCCTAAGCATAAGCAAGACCCTGAGCCTGAAGTCAAACCCTGAATCTCAGCCTCATTCTCACCTGACCTCAGAGCGGGTTTCTGTGTTCAGATGATGCTGTGGTAACTTCTGTAATGCAAACTATTTATAGATGATGAGAAAGTATGCATCTCTGAAGCAAGCACACAGACACTCAAAACACATACACACAAACAGATACACACCAACAGAGACAACTCTTCACAAAAACACATGTACAAGGATAGATGGATATATGTATATTAGCATCACAGGATATTTGAATTTTTTCCACCTTTGTCATTCATTCTACTTAAAAACAAACCACCATGCTCATTTATAATGCACTGTGATTACATTCTTTCATCCCACTACCCTCTCTCTTCTTTCTCTCACTCCTTTGACCCTTCTGTCCTCTCCTACTCTTATGTCTATTCTTTTCTCTATTCTCTGCTTTCCTGAATTCCTACACCAACTCTGCTTCTTCTACCTGCTCATCCAGAAGTGAGGTTTGAGGATCACCCACAATTTTCTTTTCTTTTTTTTTTTTTTTTAGTGGTTCCAGATTTAATGGAGGGTGCATGGGCGCTGCATCACACCCCGTGGCTGAGGTGCTGCACCGCTAGGTGTAGAGTGTCTGCTTTTTGCAACTGAACAGAAGAACAGAGCATAAAACTAACAAGAAACGAGGCCCTCCTGCCTGCCTCTGAGACCTGGATGTCAGGTCACCTCTGACCCCCTGAGCCTGGGGGCTTCCACACCCCCATTGCCCTTCTGAAGTTAATTCCTTCAGAAGAAGCCTGGCTAGAACAGCCCCAAATGGGGTCAAACATGAAGTAGGAAGCTCAGTTACTATCTCAGAACCCACCTCCCAGCCATTTTAGGAACAATAAATACTGTGTGACAGTAGCAGGAAGGGGCGTCCATGGGCTACTTGTCAGCCCGAGCAGGCTGGCCAGGCGCCTGCCCTCATTCTGTGCGTAGGATGATATGGATGCCCGAATATGTGGACACTGGCCCACTCATCTCCCCTGTCCGTAGAGCAAACGATGCATCCTCAAACAGTTTCTGCATCTGACCTCTGCTGAAAGCACCAAGGTCTCCCCTGGCTTTGGCAGAGCTGCAGTCGCTGAACTGTGAGGCCAGAGATTCAAAATCTTCTTCTCCTGACTTTATCATCTGGATGTAGCCATTGATCAGCTCCAGGGCCTCCTCCTTGCTCCTGGTGATCTTTTCCTGCCGCCAGGATGAGGGCCTCCGAGATTGGCTGTGCTTCACCAACAAGAGTGAGCAGCGCACCCTGGCTGGCTCTCCCTGGCCATTCTTGCTACTGCCTCCAACACTGCTGTTGTCGCAGGGCCGCTCCCACTGGCTAGCATTGGTGATGTGATTGAAGTAGTATACCCGACCTGAGCTGCGACTCATGCGCTTCTCCCAGCCCGGCGGCAGCTTCTCCTCCTCTGCCATCTTCCCTCCTGCCGCAGCGCCCGCTCCGCCCCACAATTTTCATAATGTATTAGTAGAACCACATTCCCCTTTCTACAGCAAAGGCATACCTTTTCTTCCATTTCCATATCAGCTGATCTCATTCTTTCCTTGGGTAAATGGCACTTATATCATTTGTTACAGGCAACTAATTCTTTATGGTTTTAGATCAATTTCTGCTGTTGTTAGAAATGTCAGCTTTATGCAACCTCTTCTGCCCACTTTCACCAGTCATGGTTAAGCATCTCAAACAAAGGATGGAGGGCAGAACACTGTGTGCTCATGAGGACATCTCCTCTCAAATCTGGGTCTGAGAGCTATCTGTTAACCTCTTGATTCAAAACTTAGAGTAGTGAGAGTAAGGACATTTTCTTGGAAAGAAAAATTGAACTGTTCTCTTGAATAACAGAAACCATGTTATAAACTTTAACAGGGGATAATAATGTTTCAAACACAATATTTATTAATCAAAATGATAAATATTATTTTGCAATATTACCATTAGACTGAAAGTCTCAAAAACCACCCAAGAACTAAACCATTGGGCTAAATCACAGCATTTGATGAGATTTTTTTTTAAAAATACATTATTTTAATTAGGGGCATGTGTCTGTGTTGATAGTGTAGTGTTCATGAAGATAAACAGATGGCACATGGTCCTCTAGACTCACATGTGTTTCTGAGCTGCCAGTGTCTTCTCGGGTTTACAATCTTCTTTGGCTTCAGGAACTGTTGCTGATCTCTAAATAGGAACATTTTGCCCTGTGTATAAAAGCACATTTTAAATTTAAAAGAACAAATATAATGGGGCAGTGCAATACAAGTTTTTGCCACACAGGAACCTTTCAGTGGGTTCTGAACACGGAACACAGAGAACACAATTAGAAAAGAGAAATGGGTGTGGTTGCCGACCAGATATACCATATAGGGAATGTGTAGATAGAATAATAACTGGGACTCACTGGACAACCAGACTATCCAGGCATTGATTTCCAGGCCCAGTGATAGATTTTGTGTCAAAAGAAATGGTGTAGATTGTTAGAAAAATGCATCATATGTCATCACACACACACACACACACACACACACACACACACACACACACTGGAGATGAGAGAGAGAAAAATTTTGAGAGAGAGAAAGAGGGAGAATGAGGGACAGAGACTTAGAGTTAAGGAGACAGAGAGATATAAAGGGAAACAAGGAGAATAATAATAAACAAACACAACACAACTTGAAACAGAAATTTGTTTAAACTCTTGGACATTCAAGGATTACTACCCTCTATACCTGTAGAGAAAACCCCTAAGTGTGATATGGAGAGGCAGTGTAGACACAGAGAAGCCAAGTCTTCCATGCTTCTCTTGAGTGGGTTCATCTGTGACCCAAATTTCTAAGTGCTCTCAGCGCCCCCTGCTGGTCTCACGTTCCCCATAGGGGTGTTTGTGTCTGAGCTCACAGTAACATTCCCTCACCGTGTCTTAGCACAGTAATACATGGCTGTGTCCTCAGACCTCAGACTGCTCATTTCCAGGTACAGAGTGTTCTTGGCATTGTCTCTGGAGATTGTGAACCGGCCCTTCACAGCGTCAGTATACCTGGTAATACCACCACCTTGATTAATTTTTGCGACCCATTCCAGCCCCTACCCTGGAGCCTGGTGGATCCAATTCATCCAGTAGTTACTGAAGGTGAATCCAGAGGCTGCACAGGAGAGCTTTAGGGAATTTCCAGGCTGCACTAAGCCTCCCCCAGACGATTGGACACCTGTAAACACAAATAATTCTGGTTAGAAAACTGATGCAGATGATATTTTTTCTTTCTCATGTCCACAAAACACACAGCATCTCATCTTTATGAATTACCTTTTAAAATAAGGACAAAGGAAACCAGTATGAGACCTAAATTCATGGTGAGTGCCCTGTGTTCAGTGCTGAGCACTGACTGGGAAGATCTGGGATTCCAGGGCTGGTCTCCTGTGCCAGAGCTTCAGGGTCAGGGCAGAGCTTGATTTTACAAG
Source organism: Myodes glareolus (assembly GCF_982192425.1). Classification (NCBI taxonomy): domain Eukaryota; kingdom Metazoa; phylum Chordata; class Mammalia; order Rodentia; family Cricetidae; genus Myodes; species Myodes glareolus. The sequence goes on along the minus strand of NC_142036.1, from coordinate 9,882,351 downwards.
CAAAAAGAAAGCCTTATTTACATCCCTTCCTGCCCTAACAGGATCTGTAGTTGTACCTGGGCAGAACGCAGTACTCAGCGCAGATATAAGACATCATACACACTGATGACAATTATAGAAATTGAAGCATTAGCCTAGCTCTGTGTACACATTTTCCTTGTTAGGAATTCACCACACTATTTAGTTTCTTTTTCTCCACAGGCATAGAGAATGCTGTGTTTCCATACATTTAGGATCACATTTAGGATCAATGTGAAATTTAAAAGCCTTGCAAACACCGGTGTTTCTAGATATCAGCTCTGTCCTAATGTTCTGCTGAACATGGCGTCTGCCTGAGGCAGATCTTGCATAGAATCACACTGGCCTCTAAGTTGAATTCCTTTGCTGTGGCAGGAACACTTGAAACTATTCTGAATTTTACACCATTCTGATAGGGGCTGTTTTATAGCCCCAGGAATCTTGCAAATGGGATGTTCCTTGTTACTGTCTGTCTTCCTCTCAGTGATTGTTGTGGAGACATATTTATATTTGCAAAAACTTAGTTGTTTGTGTCCTGAAGTTCTCCCTATGGTCACTATGTACTTCCCACTTTGCCTTTCCCACCTTGATACCAGATAACACATGGCTGTCTTCATGCTGTCTTAAGTCTGTTTTATTTCTGCTTGTTTATATTTTCATCATAAGAGGGAATTTAATAAGTTTTTATAACACAATAGAAAACTTTTGCATCAATTTTAATTTTTAGAAGACTTTGTTTTATTTTTCCAAATTCTCATGCATTCTACTCTCTCAGCATTTTTCTCTCACTACACCAAACTTTTGCTTTCAAAACCTCTGTATTGCCCTGTGATTTTTCCTCTTGTCCTTCATTTAAGATTTCTTTTCCTGTCTTGACTTCCATTCTAATTTTAAGCCTACACAAGAAAAGCCAGAACACCAAACACAGATAGTCTCAAACACACAATCTGGATTCTCTATAAGGCAGACACTGTCCTTCCCAATCTTCAATATGTTATGTTATATAAGATTCTAGTATCATACAAGTTCCTCCAAGGCTCAGAAGAGGCTGAAGAGGAGGTGGGAAGAATGTAAGGAGTGGAGCACACGGAGGGGTGCTGTGAAATGCTGTCTTCTGGACATGACAGGGATATTACAATCATGGACTCATAATGGCTGCTGTTGTCTGTATAATCCTAACTAGGGCCAAGACGGACAAAAACCTAGTATAGATAGGGCTGATAATTCCTTGGTACTACATCTTACTGAGGAGTAGTTAGAAATGTATTTTTCTGGACAAGGTATTGAATCACACATTTTGAGGTTATGGTCACTGGTATGTTTCCTATGTTGCAGTGCTTGGGTTCACACACATGCACATATGGGCAGCACTAACTGTGTTTAATTAAGTATGAGGTTGGTAGAGCTCCATGTTTGGAAGATGTGGGAAAAGTTGGATGAAAAAAATCACATGTAGAGATTCTAAGCAAAAAGAATAAGGAAAATTAGTAAAAATTGTAGAACTGAGGCTTAAAACAAAAATTCAGAAAACAAATGATTAAGCAACATTGGTAAATTTCAAATAACTTCATAGGAAACTTTATCTGGGTCCATGTTCCCATCCAACGATGAACTGGTGGGGCCCTTCACTTATGTTTAAAAAAATCTATTTGAAGATACTCCTATATATGATTTATAAAATATATTTTCACATTTAGTTAGCTGTTACTTTACACTAAGTTGATAATATCCCATCATCAATCAGAATTAGAGGAAAAACTTATCATTCCTGCCCTACCCTTTCAGGGCTCATGCTGTAGGAAAGTTATTTTGGTGTTAGATTATATATATGTGTCATCTAATTATCTACTTTTCTTTAAAATTATCTAGAATGAATCAGATGATATACTGAAGAGAAGTGAATTTCACACACACACACACACACACACACGGAGAGTAGCAAGAGAGAAAGTGTGTGTGTGTGTGTGTGTGTGTGTGTGTGTGTGTGTGTGAGAGAGAGGGGGGGAGAGAGAGAGAGAGAGAGAGAGAGGGAGAGAGAGGGAGAGAGAGAGAGAGGTAGACAGAGTTAAAGGGAAACAAGGAGAATTACTGTAATAAATAAACACACACAACCCAACAGGAAAAAGAAATCGGAATAATCATTTGGACACTGAAGGATTACTACACACTATACCTGTAGAGAAAATTCCTAAGTGTGATATGGTGAGGAACTGCAAACACAGAAGTTCTGTCTTCCATGCTTCTCTGAGCAGGCTCTTCTGTGACCCAGATCTCTAAGTGCTCTCAGCGCCCCCTGCTGGTCCTGTGTTCCCCACAGCGGTGTTTTTGTCTGAGCTCACAGTAACATTCACTTATTGTGTCTGTTGCACAGTAATACATGGCTGTGTCCTCAGACTTCAGACTGCTCATTTCCAGGTACAGAGTGTTCTTGGCATTGTCTCTGGAGATTGTGAAACGGCCCTTCACAGTGTCGGAATACCAGGTGCTATCACCACTACTACTAATCTCTGCGACCCACTCCAGCCCCTTCCCTGGAGCCTGGCGGAACCAGCTCATGTAATAATCACTGAAGGTGAATCCAGAGGCTGCACAGGAGAGTTTCAGGGACTTTCCAGGCTGCACTAAGCCTCCCCCAGACTCCAGTAATTGCACCTCACACTGGACACCTGTAAACACAAAGAATTCTGGTTAGAAAACTGACACAAAAGACTTCTTTTTTTCTCATTCTCATGTCCACACAAAACACAGTATCTCATCTATATGAATTACCTTTTAAAATAAGGACAGAGAAAACCAGTATAAGCCCTAAGTCCATGGTGAGTGGCCTGTGTTCAGTGCTGACGGGGAGGATTTGGGAATCCAAGACTGGTCTCCTCTGCCCGAGCTGCAGAGTCAGGGCAGGCCTAGATTTTATAGGTAGAAAGAAGACTTATTTGCATATCTTCCTGCTATAGCAGGCTCTGTAATTGGACCTGGGTAGAAGGCAGTACTCAGAGCAGATATAAGTCCTCATACACACAGATGACAGTTGTAGAAATTAAAGCAATAACAAAGATCTGTGTACACATTTTTTTCTTAGGAATTCACCACTCTGTACTTAGTGGCTTATTCACCTTATGCATAGAAAATGTTGTGTTTCCACATTGTCATGTCTCTGTAGGATCAATGTGCAATTGAAAAGTTCCACAGTTCTGTGTTTGTAGATATTATCTCTGTCTCTTCCTTTGTCTCTGCTGGACATGGCTTCTTCCTGAGGTGGATCTTGAGTAGTATCACACCTACCACGAAGTAAAACTCCTTCTCTGTGACAGGAACACTTGAGATTTTTCTGAATTTTCCTCAGTTCTGAGAAATGCTGTCCTATGGCCCTAAGAAGTTTGCAAATGAAACATCTTTGTGATAGTCTGTCTTCCTATTAGTAATTGTTATGGAGATATATTTATATTTGCAGCACTTAATTTTTTGCATCCTGAAATTTTCCCTAAGGTCACTTCCTATTCCCCACTGTGCCTTTTTCCCCTCAACTTGAAACCAGGCACACATGGCTGTCTTCTATGTGTCTTGGGTCAGTTTTTGTTTCTGCATATTTATATAGTCAGCATAATGGGGACACTTTATAAATTTTTATAGCAAAACACAGAACTTTGGCATCAGTTTGGCATTGTCAGAAGACTCTGCTTTTATTTTCCCGAATTCTCAGGCTTTCTACCCACTCATCTCCTTTCTCTCACAACACCCAACATTTCATTTCAAAACCTCTGTCTTGCTCTGTGTCATTTCCCTCTTGCCCATCACTTAATATGTCTTTTCCTTTCTTGACATATATTCTAGTTCTGAGCCTACAAAATAAAAGTCAGAACACCACATACACAGAGTCTCAAAGACACAATCTGGATTTTCTATAAGGCAGAAACTGCCCTTCCTAATCTTCAATATATTGTGTGATATAAGATTTCCAGATTCATTCAAGTTCCTCCAAGGCTCAGAGAACACTGATGAAGAAAGTGAAGGAAGAATGTAAAGAGTGGACTACAGAAAGGGGTGCTGTGAAGTGCTGTCTTCTGGACATGCCATGGATATCACAATCATGTACTCATAATGGCTGATGTCTATATAATCCTAACTAGAGCCAAGTCAGACAAAACCCTGGTATAGATGTGGCTGATACTTCCTTGGCCCTACTTCTTACTCAGGAGCAGATGGAAATGTATTTTCCTAGATAGGGATATAGTCCCTCTTTTTTGAGGGTATGGTTACTGGTATGTTTCCAATATTGCAGTCCATGAGTTCACACACATGCACTGATGGGTAGCACTAACTGTGCTTGAAGAAGTATAAGATTGGTAGAGCCCCGTGTTTGCCAGATTGGGATGAACTAATATCATACACAGAGATTCTAAAGAATAAAGGAAAATAATATAAACTATCTAACTGAGGCTCAAAACAATAAATTCAGAAAGCAAATGATTTAGGACACTGGTAAATATCAAATAACTTAGTAGGCAACTTTATCTGGAACTATCTTCCCATCCAACTAAGAGCTGGTGGAGTTCTTCACTTATTTTATTTTTCTTTAATTTATTAGATTTTTTTGAAAAAATACCAATCGAAGTTCCACTCCCTCCCCTTCTCCCATTCCCTCCACACACCCTCCCCCCATACCACCATATATACCTCAGAGAGGGTAAGGCACATTGTCTTATCGAAGGTCCAAGGCTCTCCCTACCATATCTAGGCTGAGCAAGGTATACATCCAAAGAGAATAGGATCCCAAAAAGCTAGTACAAGCAGGAGGGATAATCTATGTGCCATGGCCAATGGTCTCTCAGTCTGCCCCAGCCATGCAAATGTCATCCCCATTCAGAGGAACTGGTTTGATCCTATTTTTGTTCCTTCCCAGTTCAGCTGGAGTTGGTAAACTCCCATTAGCTCAGGCAAACTCTTTCAGTGGGTTAACCCATTATGGTCTTGACCTCGTTGCTTGTATTCTCATTTCTTTCACTCTTCAGCTGGACTTTGGGAGCTCAGTCCAGTGCTCCAATGTGCATCTCTGCCTCTGCCTCCATCAGCAGCTGCTCTATGGTGATATTTAAGAAAATCATCAGTCTGACTACAGGGCAAGTCAAGATCAGACCCCCTCTCCTCTATTGTTCAGGCTCCTATGGGAGTCATTCTTTTTGATTCCTTGAAATTTCTCTAGATTCAGGTTTCTGCTATCCCTATAATGGCTCCTTCAATCAAGATCTCTTTCCTTGCTCTCACCTCTGTCCTTCTTCCATCTCAACTATCCCATTCCTGCAAGTTTTCCTGTACCATCCACTTCTACCCTCCTCTTCTCCTCCTACCCTCCCCTCTTAACCCTCCCTCATGCTCCCATCCCTGACAGTCAGTCTTGTCCATTTCCAATTTCCAGGTGAGTCCAGGACCTTCCATAAGACAATGTGCCTTACCCTCTCTGAGGTATATATGGTGGTAGGAGTGGAGGGTGTGTGGAGGGAATGGGAGAAGGGGAGGGAGTGGAACTTCGATTGGTATTTTTCCTGGGTCTCACCTTATTCTTTAGCTTCTCTATTATTATGAACTGTAGGCTGAATGTCATTTATTTATGCGTAGTATTCACTTATGAGTGAGTAAATGCTATATTCATCTTTTTTGAATCTGGTTTACCTCACTAAGTATGATGTTTTCTAAATTCATACATTTGCATGTAAAATTCAAAATGTCATTGATTTTTTACTGCTGAATAGTATTCTAATGTGTAAACATGCCAAATAGTCTTTATCCATTCTTCGACTGAGGTGCATTTAGGTTGTTTTCAGGTTCTGACTATTACAAATAATGCTGCTATAAACATACTTGAACAAATGCCTTTGCAGTATGATTGATCAACTTTTGGGTATATGTCCAAGAGTGATATTGCAGTATCCTGAGCTAAGTTGATTCCCAATTCTCAGAGAAACCATCATACTGATTTCCCAAGTGCTTTTATAAGTTTGCATTCCTATCAGCAATGTATGAATGTTTCCCTATTCCACAGCCTCTCCAGCATAAGCTATCATTAGTATTTTTGATCTTAGCCATTCCAACAGGTGTAAGATGATATCTCAGAATTGTTTTGATTTGCATTTCCCTAATTGTTAAGGATGTTGAACATTTCCTTAAATATCTTTTGGCCATTTGAGATTCTTCTGCTGAGAATTCTCTGTTCAATTCAGTACCCCATTTTTAATTATGTTACTTTGAATTTTAATGTCTTATTTCTTGAGTTCTTTATATATTTTGAAGATTAGTCCTTTGTCTTAAGTGGGGATGGTGAAGATCTTTTCCCATCCACTAGGTTATCTTTTTGTCTTATGAACTGTGTCCTTTGCTTTAAAGAGGGTTCTCATTTTCAGGAAATTTAATTGCAGATAATCCTATACATGATTTGTAAAATATCTTTTCAAATTTGTTTAGTTGTGACTTTACTCTAAGGTGACATTATACCTTAATCATTCAGAAGTAGGGGAAACACATATCAATCTTGCCTACACTTTCAGGCCTCATGCTGAAATTACAGTTGTTCTGGTGTCATCTAGCTGTCTCCTTTTCTATAATTTATCCAGAATGAATCAGAGAAAAAACTGAAGAGAAGAGGATTTCAAGGGCATCTCGATAAACAAATGCTACTATTTTCTACTGCATAGGTAAAACTTTGCCTGTGCCCATTTGTTCAATAATATATTTACCTTAATGTGGATATTTGAAGTCTTTTAATTAATATTTTAGGCTCTCCATAAAATGTTCTGGATGTTCTTGTTCAAAAGTTAAATCCTTGGGATTAGAATAGAGATATTGGTTCTGATATATTTTATGTCCAAAAAACTCACTAAAAATTTTACCCTTTTCATCCATTTCAGGAGCAACCATGTAAGTTGATCCTCACACTGACCCTGGAAAATATGACAGTGGATCCTCTGGATTCAACATAGTGTGGAGTTAATGAATTCACTGTTATGTGTTCTGCTGTCAGGATTCTAAGAATGTAGTCAATATGGTCTCCAGGCTTCGTCACACACTATTGGTGTCAATGCATGAATTTCTGGAGAAGCCTTACCCTATGATGAACAAGTTTTCTTTTCAATTTTAAACCTGTCCCACATTTAGGATCCATTAACTTGGAGCCCACAACCAACACGGTTTCTCTGAAGACACTTCTCTAGCTCACACAAGAGAAACCAGGCTATTTATTAGCTTTGACTTCGAGATGCAAACTAATTTTTACCACAATGCAAAGGCTGAAAAATAGAATCTTGCAACAATTTTAAAAACTGTTCACTTTTATAAGCTCCTATTAGTTTAGAAGTAGAAAACTGTGGATGGCTAATTTCTGAGCTAAATGTGGAAATTAATACAATCTCAGGTAAGTTGTGGCTTCTCGATCACAAGTTTAAAAATAAAGAGGATTAATTAAAGATTATTCAAAATCCCAAAGCTGTCTTACAAAATTTACAGTCAACAATTTTCATAATTTTAGACACCTGATGGCATATGTGTGTGTGTATGTATATATATATATATATATATATATATATATATATATATATATATATATATATAGTGCTGATTTGTCTGACAAGAAGCAATTAGACGTCTTAGAGTATTTTGGGGTAAGAAAGGTGCTTAGTGTGCAATCAAAAGGCAAGATTAATAGGTTATTAAAGGTGAAGGGTACTCTAGAAGATTTTCTTTTTTTATGAGAAAGTAATTTTATTAAATTATAAAAGTTTCCATTTCCGCCCCTCCTCCCAACATCCTCCCACTCCCCCCACTCCCTCTCCTCCTCCCTCTCCATCCCTAAGAGCAGTCAGGGTTTCCTGCCCTGTGGAAAGTTCAAGTAACTCCCCCCTCTCTCCAGGTCCAGGAAGGTGAGTGTCCAGACAGACTGGCTCCCCAAAAATCCAGTATATGCAGAGGAAACAAGTCCCAATGTCATTGTCAATGGCTTTTCAGAAAGACTCCGGGCCAGCCACATTCAGAGAATCTGGCCACATTCAGAGAATCTGGTTGGATCGTGTCCTCGTTCAGTCCCAGTCCAACTGGCCTTGGTAAACTCTCATTAGATTCGTCCCATTGTATCAGTGGGTGATCGCATCCCTCGCAGTCCTGATTTACTTTTTCATTTTCTTCCTCCTTCTGCTCCTCATTTGGACCTTGGGGGGCTCAGTACGGTGCTCTAATGTGGGTCTCCGTCTGTATCGCCATCCATTGTCGGGGGAAGGTTCCCTCTTGTCTTGCCTTCTTTGCTAATGTTCTCTTTCCATCTGCTTCTCGTTTGGACCTAGGGAGTTAAGTCCAGTGTTCCAATGTGGGTCTCTGTCTCTATCTCCATTCATTGCCAGATGAAGGTTCTATGGTGATAAGCAAAATATTCATCAGAATGGTTATGGGCCAAGGCCATTGCAGGCCCCCTCTCCTCTGTCCAGAGAACAATCTGGGGATCTCTCCTTGGAACTGGGATCCCATTTATAATCAAGTCTCCTGTAAACCCTAAAATGACTCCCTTGATTGAAATACATTGTTCCCTGATCCCATATCCATCTTTCCTTCCTTCCCCCAATCCCAGTCCACCAAGCTTTCCCCATTCATCCCCTACTCCCTTCTCTCTAACCCTCTCCCCTTCCAACAACCCTCCCACCCCCCCATGCACCCGAGGATACCTGGGACTCTTGTCTATTTCCAATCTCCAGGAGGATAGCTACATGATTTTCATCAGGTTGACCTTCTTATTTAGCTTCTCTAAGATCACAAATAATAGGCTCAAAGACTTTTAATTATGGTTAGAATCCACTTATGAGTGAATACATACCATATTCCTCTTTTTGGGTCTGGCTTACCTCACTAAGTAAAGCATTTTCTATTTCCATCCATTTGCATGCAAAATTCAAGATGTCATTGTTTTTTACCGCTGAGTAAAACTCTAATGAGTATATGTTCCACACCTTTTTAACAATTCTTCTATTGAGGGGCACCTAGGTTGTTTCCAGGTTCTGGCTATTACAAATAGTGCTGCTATGAACATAGTTGAACAAATGCTTTTGTAGTATGTTAGGGCATCTCTTGGGTATATTCCCAAGAGTGGAATTGCTGGCTCCCAGGGAGGCTGACTCCCAGTTTCCTGAGAAACCGCCACACTGATTTCCACAGTGGCTGCACAAGTTTGCATTACCACCAGCAATGGATGAGTGTTCCCCTCATTCCACCTCCTCTCCAGCATAGGCTATCATTGGTGTTTTTGAGTTTGACTATTCTGATAGGTGTAAGATGATATCTCAAAGTTGTTTTGATTTGCATTTCCCTGATCGCTAAGGAGGTTGAGCATGACCTTAAGTGCCTTTTGGCCATTCGAAGTTCATCTGTTGTGAATTCTCTGATCAGTTCAGTACCCCATTTTTTTAATTGGGTTAATTAGAGTTTTAGTGTCTAGTTTCTTGAGTTCTTTGTATATTTTGGAGATCGGACCTTTGTCTGATGAGGAGTTTGTGAAGATCTTCTCCCAGTCCGAAGGTAGTCTTTTTGTCTTACTATAGTGTCCTTTGCTTTACAGAAGCTTCTCAGTTTCAGTAGGTCCCATTTATTCATTGTTTCTCTTATTGTTTGTGCTCCTGGAGTTCTGCTTAGGAAGTGATCTCCTGTGCCTATATCTTGTAGACTACTTCCCACTTTCTCTTCTATCTGGTTAAAAGTGGTCGGATTAATGTTGATGTCTTTAATCCATTTGGACCTGAGTTTTGTGCATGGTGATAGATATGGATCTATTTTCATTCTTATACAGGTTGACATCCAGTTAAGCCAGCACCATTTGTTAAAGATGCTTTCCTTCTTCCATTGTATACCTTTAGTTCCCTTGTCGAATATCAGGTGTTCATACGTTTGTGGGTTAAAACCTGGGTCTTCTATTCGATTCCATAGGTCAACTTCTCTGTTGTTATGCAAATACCAAGCTGTTTTCAATACTGTAGCTCTGTAATAGAGTTTGAAGTCAGGGATAGTAATGCCTCCAGAAGTTCCTTTATTGTATAAGATTGTTTTGGCTATCCTGGGCTTTTTGTTTTTCCATATAAGGTTGATTATTGTTCTCTCAAGGTATGTGAAGACGTTTGATGGGATTTTGATGGGGATTGCATTGAATCTATAGATTGCTTTTGGTAGAATTGCCATTTTTACTATATTGATTCTCCCAATCCAAGAGCAGGGGAGGTCTTTCCATTTTCTGGTATCCTCCTCAATTTCTTTCTTCAAAAACTTAAAGTTCTTGTCAAATAGGTCTTTCACTTCCTTGGTTAGAGTAACCCCAAGATATTTTATGCTATTTGTGGCTATCGTGAAAGGTGATGTTTCTCTGATTTCCCTCTCTGCTTCTTTATCCTTTGTGTATAGGAGGGCAACCGATTTTTTGGAGTTGATCTTGTATCCTGCCACATTACTAAAGGTGTTTATCAACTGTAGGAGTTCTTTGGTAGAGTTTTTGGGGTGGCTTATGTACAGTATCATATCATCTGCAAATAACGAAAGTTTAACTTCATCCTTTCCAATTTGAATCACCTTGATCCCCTTATGTTGTCTTATTGCTATTGCTAGAACTTCAAGAACTATATTGAAGAGGAATGGAGAGAGTGGACAGCCTTGTCGTGTTCCTGATTTTGGTGGAATGGCTTTGAGTTTCTCTCCGTTCAATTTGATGTTAGCTGTCGGCTTGCTGTATATTGCTTTTATTATATTTAGGTAAGATCTTTGTATACCCAATCTCTCCAACACCTTTATCATAAAGGGGTGTTGAATTTTGTCAAATGCTTTTTCAGCATCCAGTGAAATTATCATATGGTTTTTTTCTTTCAGTTTATTTATATGATGGATTACATTGATAGATTTGCGTATGTTGAACCAGCCCTGCATCTCTGGGATGAAGCCCACTTGATCATAATCGATAATTTTTCTAATGTATTCTTGGATTCGGTTTGCCAGTATTTTATTGAGTATTTTTGCGTCAATGTTCATGAGTGAGATTGGTCTGTAATTCTCTTTCTTGGTTGTGTCTTTGTGTGGTTTTGGTATCAGGGTAACCGTAGCTTCATAAAAAGAATTTGGCAATGACTCTTCTGTTTCTATATTGTGAAATACATTAAGGAGTGTAGGTATTAGCTCTTCCTGGAAGTTCTGGTAGAATTCTGCATTGAAACCATCTGGTCCTGAGCTTTGTTTGGTAGGGAGATTTTTTATAACAGCTTCTAATTCTTCACGACTGACAGGTCTATTTAGATTGTTCACCTGTTCTCGGTTCAACTTTGGTATATGGTACTTATATAAAAACATGTCCATTTCTTTAACATTTTCCAACTTTGTGGCATATAAACTTTCATAGTAAGATCTAATGATTCTCTGAATTTCCTCTGTGTTTGCGGTTATGTCCCCCTTTTCATTTCTGATCTTATTAATTTGCATGTTCTCTCTCTGCCGTTTGATTAATTTGGATAGGGGTTTTTCAATCTTGTTGATTTTCTCCAAGAACCAGCTTTTTGATTCATTGATTCTTTGGATTGATTTCTGTCTTTCTATTTTGTTGATTTCAGCCCTCAATTTGATTATTTCCAGGCTTCTAGACCTCCTGGGTGAATCAGCTTCTTGTTTTTCTAGAGCTTTCAAGTGTGCTGTTAAGTCTCCAATGTGTGCTTTCTCCGCTTTCTTTAATTGGGCACTTAGTGCTAGAATTTTCCTCTTAGCACTGCTTTCATAGTGTCACATAGGTTTGAGTATGTTGTGTCTTTATTTTCATTAAATTCAAGGAAGACTTTAATTTCTTTCTTTATTTCTTTTTTGACCCAGGGGTGATTCAGTAGTTGACTGTTCAACTTCCATGAGTTTGTTGGTTTCCTGGGGGTAGCACTGTTGTTGAATTCTAACTTTAATCCATGGTGGTCTGACAAGACACAGATGGTTTCTAATATTTTTTTGTATCTGTGGAAGTTTGCTTTGTTACCATGTATGTGGTCAATTTTCGAGAAGGTTCTATGAGCTGCAGAGAAGAAGGTATATTCTTTCCTATTTGGGTGGAATGTTCTATAGATGTCTGTTAAGTCCAATTGATTCAATACATCCTATAATTCTCTTATTTCTCAGTTAGGTTTCTGTCTCATTGACCTGTCCATTGGTGAGGGAGGTGTGTTGAAGTCTCCTACTATTAGTGTCTGTGGTTTGATGACTGCCTTGAGTTCTAGAATTGTTTCTTTTACATAAGTAGGAGGCTTTATATTAGGGGCATAGATTTTCAGGATTGAGACTTCCTCCTGATGAATTGTTCCTGTTATGAGTATAAAATGTCCGTCTCCATCTCTTCTGATTGATTTTAGTTTGAAGTCAATTTTGTTGGAAATTAGAATAGCCACATCTGCATGTTTCTTAGGACTGTTTGCTTGAAAAACGTTTTCCCAACCCTTTACTCTGAGTAGATGTCTGTCTTTGCGGTTGAGGTGTGTTTCTTGTAAACAGCAGAATCTTGGGTCCTGTTTTTGTATCCAATCTCTTAGTCTGTGCTTTTTTATAGGTGAATAGAGTCCATTAATATTAAGTGATATTAATGACCAGTGGTTGTTGACTCCGGTTATTATTATTTTTTGTTTGTTTGTTTAATAGAGTTTGTATGTGTCCCTTCTTTGAGTTATGCTCGTGAGAAGCTTAACACATTGGGACAAGTATAGAAGACAGTGTTAGTATATAAAAGCCAATAGCAGATTTCCTCATAGCACTGTTGACCTTTGAACATAACTGTGTTACAATTTTTAAAAATATTGAAATATGTTTTAATTTTAAAGCATGATTAGCTCAGTAAAATATATTGAGGCTCTCAAGTGGGTGTGGCATGTACAGTTCCTCTCCTCTACATGCTGGACCATTTAACTGGCTTGATTTTGTACATATCTTGTACAGAAACACATAAAAGTTTATGTGTGTAATGACCATGCAATGTCCATAGGTAACCATCTCACAGAACTCCTCCCCTATTTATGGTAATTTCATTCTTTCAACCCACTATTCACTGATGTTCCTTGTGCCTTGTGGGAGGAATATACAGGGGTAGGGAAGTGGGGTATGCGGGAGTTTTGATATAGACATAGACATTCTGTCTGTGGACAAACACTTACACAGTTTTCTATTCTCAGCAGTGAACAGTCATGGCCTCTCTGCATTCAATGATGGCTGATGTGGGATGGGATTCATTTTATTTGCAGGTGTAGGTGTTGATTGGTTGCCTTTGCCCATTCGGAGACTCTACACCCACAGGCATATGGGCAATACTATTTGGACTTGTTGAGTTATAAACAAACAGAACATGAATTTGGGAGGAAAATATGTTGCAAGGGCCAAGTAGAGGAAATTGTAAAGAAAAACTAGAGTGAGAATATGATGAAGATACATTGCTGATGTATATGAGTTCTCAAAACATATGAAAAATGTTTTTGAAATAGTATAGTATATTTAAAGTTCATAACTCTAGAACATAAAAGGTCTCCTACTCCCATGTTCTGATGAGCATCTGTTTCACTAGCAGTGTTTTCCTACCCTCACAAATTGATATCCTTTAAATCTGTACTTTCTCCATGAATGCTGGAGACATTCCTATCCTACGCCTTTTTTGTTTTCAGAATAACCTGACAGAGCAACTGTTTTTGTTGAATACCCCTACACACATACTTCTCTTGGAATCTGCATTCCTATGAAGTTCCAGTTCTGGGAGAAGGATTCCCAATTCTTTTTGTGCCTTAAGGACAATTCCTTTAATCACTTCCTAGAACTCTCTTAGAAACACAGACTCTTAGGAATGTTCCTCTCACTTTCCTTCCTTTCACTCTGGCTGTCAATCTTTATTTGGATACTCAGAGCCTCCCAAACTTCTTCCTCTTCTTTATGTGGTTTTCTCAAATGAAGCCAGCAAGGCTTTCTCTCTCTCTCTCTCTCTCTCTCTCTCTCTCTCTCTCTCTCTCTCTCTCTCTCTCTCTCCTTATTGCATTCCTTCTATTCATATTTTTTTTTTATTTTCAAGGGATACATATCTAAACTAAATATATTTTTGCTTTTGAGAAGAATCATCTCCCCTTCTGCAAAAACATGAGTAATGAGTATCATATATTTTTTTAAAAATTAAGTTTAACGATAAGATTAAATAACTGAGCCTGTAATTTTTATACAGAGACCACACAGCCCATCCTCATGGGAACAGATATGAAGTGAAGGTGTGTAATGTACAAAACATACAGGAAAGAATGAACATATATTAAGAGGAAAATGTATTTGTGCTGCTGAATTCAGTGGTCTGTACTGAAAAAGCATACAAATAAATCTATAAAAGGAAAGATGAAGAGAGAAATGATTCCCACACATGGTAGCTCTTAGCATCACAGAAGATCCTGCAAACTCCAATCAACAAAGTGATCCACCAGCTATCTTTGAATGGGAGGTGAGGCACAAAGATGCCTTACCTGATGAGTAAGACAAATACCGGAGGCTCAGCTGCTGTCACCAGCTGCACAGTACTCCTGGTCTCCATACTGGAGCCTTCTCAGGATCAATGCCTTTCCACACAAGTTATGACAAGCTAGTCAACATGTTCAGTGTTTGTTTTGATGTGTTCACATTGTGTGAGGACTATGCTGATTTTAAAGCTTTCCTAGATTGATGGATCACTGACCATATCCAATCTTTTTGTTTAACTTGAATTCTATACTGATTCAACCATAAAACTCAAATGAAACTCTGTCCTCAATATAGGGAACCTAGTCATTAGATCCGAAGATGTTTAAAATTAGATCCTGGTACCCAGTGTAGAGTCAGTTCTTCTCTCCATAAGGGTCTCCATCACATTTGGTTCAGAGTATACCTATATTTAAATATGCATATCACAGTTGAAAATACAGTTTTATATTTGGCCAATTTAAATATGTTTACATACCACACTTGGAGAGAGAGTTTTCTGGGTGATTTACAGAGGCTGTTCAGACAGATGGAGTTCAGCCCTTCATGTCCCTCTACTTTTGTTCAGGATGACTTTGACCTGCCTGCTTTCTCATTGCTCCCTTCTGTTCATAAGGACGCCCTGCAGGGAGGCTTGTGTTTAGGTTCATGCTTATTCTCCTCAATGTACATTTTGACAAAGCAATACTTGGTTTGCCATAGACTTTCAGACTATCTATTATGAGATACAGAGTGTTGTTGTAATTGTTCCCAGAGATGTTCAATTGGTTCTTGACAGAATTTGTATATTTTATTGAGACACCAGTCCTATATGTATGAGAACCACTCTGGTCCCTTCCCTGGAGCATGCACATAGTAATCACTGAAGGTAAATCAACAATGCACCCAGGGGGGTTACACATTTGCCCCAGGCTGATAGAAGCATCCTCTAGACTCCAAGAACTGCATCTTTCACAGGACACCTGCAAACACTGAAGAAAGTCTACCTTCCCTCTTACTCATTTACACTTACAAACTCAGCATCTCTTCTTTGCCTTAAATCGCCTTGTAATAGAGAAACAAGAAAAACCCAGCTCATTCTCAACTTTATGGTGTTTGTTCTGTGTTCAGTGTTTATCATTGAATGGATAGACCTGGAAATCCTAGACTGGGACCCTCTTCCAGAGCTGCAGTGTGGAGTGGGCTGGTTTTTCTGAGCAGAATGAAATCCTTTTGCATTTTCCTGTTATTTATGTTCTTTTAACCTAGGCTCAAAAAGTGAGGCAATGTTCAGGGAAGAACTGACATTCATGGTAGTCACAGTAGCGATGACAGAATTCATATAAACCTACCCTGAATCCACTTGTGTGTGAGTACATACTACGGTTATTTAAAAAAAAATAAAAAAGAAAACCTACCTTTTATGTGTTTGTGTCCTGTAAAGATTTGACACTCAAATATTCTAAGTGTCATTTATAGTATTTTGTTTCCTAGATAACAGAGTTAAATGTTTGTGGTTCAACAAGGAAGACTGGTTATTAGACAATCATGTTTACAATTATTGAAATCACCCTAATATTAATTTTCTTCAGAAGAAAACCTCAGCCATGAGAGCAGTATTTTCTGTAATTCTTCCCTAGAAATTGAGGGAAGCCACAGGCTTTCCTGTGATCCTTCCCACAGTTTTGGCATTTCAAATTGCACCCTTGAGAAATATCAGGATGAAATTGTCCTATGCCATGTCTTAAATTTATTATATCCATACATAGTTGGCTAACACTATATTGAACCTGGTGTCTTTAGAACATGTAGAATCCGAAGGTCTACTTAGGGGAGCACATAACCTCAGAGTGTTGCCACATCCAAAGTCTCCTTCTTCATCAAACACATGCATCTGTCCTTGGATGTATAACCTTAGGTGCACAGAAGACATCAAAGAGGAAGAGAATCTTCTCACTATAGCTAAAAACTAATAGATCTGTAAACCAGCAACTTAAACTGTTGGACTCTTCATTTAGGTAAGCATATCTATTATAACCTTTTGGATATAAAACTATGCTGATAATTCCTCTATCTATTCTATAAATAGGACAATGTGAAAATTGAGCCTATCGGGCGTGAGATGACACATAGGAAGCATCAACACTTACCAGAACTGCTTTTATCAACAATTTAGCTCAGGGACAACAAAGCCAAGACAAAAGGATGGAGTCTGTGATGGGAACATGTTCCTTATGGAGAACTCAACCAGGTTATTGAACTCTTTTTGCAAACACGGATATATAGTAATATTTGACTCCACTTCTCATTTATTTTGGAGTAGCAGTCTTCCATCCAGTGCTCTCAGATCCCTAGTCTCCTGCCGCTGAGGATACACATTTACTTTACATTCATACAGGATATATAAGAACTGTGGTGTTTAGTTATGTGAACAAATTCATTATCAAAGGTTTTTTTAAAAAAAAGTTAACTAAGGTCTGTTGGTAATAAGAGGCAATCACAACAATTGCCAGTCTCAGGAATCATCCTGGCTAGACCATTTTCCAGATATTGAGTCATTAACTAGCCCTGATGTGACTGCGAGCTGTCACAGCCATGATATAAATCTTGGCTTTCTGTTGGTCAGGACAAAGGCCTCACAGAATTGTATGGACCAGATGCTGGAAGGGCAGTGCAGAGAAGATGCAATTGCTTTGTAAGATGCAATTGCTTTGTCTCCTGTCTGCAATGTCCAGATGCTTTGCCTAATGGCTAAACTTATGAATACACAGCTCCTGTCCTGCAATTTTTCCAGAACTCACAGAACACCAGCACATTCCAGGCTCAGTTATGACATTGTCAAAGGTGAGAAAAGTTCAAGACAACCTGAGCATGTCTTGACCAGATCTCAGGTGTCATCACATTTTCACTGAAAAAAAAGAGCATTCATTGGTTTCCAATGCTTATATGTTCTTTCCTAGTGACACCATCCTTATGATCCTAACATGCATTGTTATAATATATGCAGACCTTGGTTAACTCTTTTTAAAATATTTGTTGAGAGGCAGTGTAAATAAGCTGTAGGATGGAGCCTGCGGGAAAGAAAATGTATGGGCATCTTAAAAGAAAATTCCTTGGTCCCTTTAAATTAGGGAATTATATGAGTAAAACAACAAATTAATATTAAAGAAGAAAACAAAGGACATGCTATCTGTGAGTAGATTAGGGACTGCCTGCAGCTAACTGAAGATCTGTGAGTGACACTGGCTGCATTGTCCTCACAGTCTCGATGATGGAGCCTCACACACATTTTATTACCAGTTCCACACCTGTGTCTGATGTGCACATATTTGTGAGGATGAAGGTGAGAGTGAAGGTCATCAAGGGTCTTAGGTCCTTGACCCTGCCTGATTTCCTTGTTGGATCCAACTTAAATCCCTGTGCTCTCACCATGGTAAATACTGAGATTGCCCTGAGTTTAGTACCAGACTATTTTCAGAGCCTTTGGCCCTTTCA
>NC_142036.1:5987500-6066000 GCF_982192425.1 Myodes glareolus | reverse complement strand
TATCTCTGAAACACAGACATTATATGAGACTCTAATTTTTAGAAATTGAATAGGTACACAGAACTATGTATACAAATATATAATGTATAAATGAAACTGTGTAGCAGAGTAGAGCAAAAAACAGGAATGTCAAGAAAAAGAAGGGTAGAAATTTGAGAAAAATAAACAGAGTGTACAATCTAAAGGTATAAAATTTTAAACATATATAAAATTGTTATTTCATATTTATAAATAATTTTACATATTCTTTGAAATTTCCAATCACATAGTAAATATATTGTGAATCTGTCTGTCCCCAACTATGTCCTACTGACTTTCCTTAGGACCTTTTAATAAGTCTCTCCTCCAACTTCTTGACCTCTTTCTTTCATAATAACAGATTGAGTCCTATCAGTGCTAGCTATAGATAAACATGTTGTCATTCACTAGTACATAAGAAACCTTTAAAAGCCTTCCTAAACAAAGTGATTGTGTTTTTCTCATCAGTTATCAAATGCCAATAAACCCAAAGCTTGGTGGCGCCCCCAACAGTCCCTCCTTGTCATGTTGTAATGTTACTTTAAATATTACTTCAATTTTTAATTCTTTTTTTTTCCTTTGATTTTCTTTTTTTTTTTAGTAAATTTTATTAAATTATAAAAGTTTCCATTTCCGCCCCCCCTCCCAACACCCTCCCACTCCCCCCACTCCCCCCCTCCTTCCCCTCCGTCCCCCAGGGCAGTCAGGGTTTCCTGCCCTGTGGGAAGCTCCAGCTCCCTCCCCCTCCCTCCAGGTCCAGGAAGGCGAGCGTCCAAACAGACTGGATCCCCAAAATCCAGCATATGCAGAGGAAACAGGTCCCAGTGTCATAGTCAATGGCTTTTCAGAAAGACCCCGGGCCAGCCACAGTCAGAGAATCCGGCCAAATTCCGAGAATCTGGCTAGATCACGTCCTCGTTCAGTCCCAGTCCGACTGGCCCTGGTAAATTCTCATCAGATCCGTTCCCTTGTATCAGTGGGTGATAGCATCCCTCGCAGTACTGATTTCGTCTTTCATGTTCCTCCTCCTTCCGCTCCCCCTCCGGACCTCGGGGGGCTCAATCCGTTGCTCCAATGTGGGCCTCCGACTGCATAGCCGTCCTTCGCCAGATGAAGGATCTCCTATATCTTCTCTCATATATTATATCCTGACCACAGTTCCCCCTCATTGTTAGTGAAATGCAAGTATTGATTCACACACTACCTATGTGCATGCCCATCTCCTCATCCTCCATTATTGTTGTTATTATGAATTCCAGGAATGTATTAAAGAGTACTGATGACAGGAAACATCCCACAACACCCCTACATTTATCTGAAACTAATCACTTAGTTCTCCACAGACTTAGACTGATGCAAAAGTGTCTTTATAGGTCTTTTCTTGTGTTCTTACGATTTTCTCTGTGTACCCATAGAACCTCATTGTTTCCCAAAGTCCTTTCCTTCAAATGCTTTCAAATACCTTCCTGAAGTCAATGTAACAGACATACAAGTCATTTCCAAATTCTTCATAATTTTTTTTCTTCTAGGTGCCTCAAAGTGAAGATATGATCAATTGTGCTCTTAATCCACACTGGGCCTCTGCTAGTATTTCCTCTGCTCTGGCCTTGGTCTTTTTCAGCACAATAGGGGATAAGACCTTACTGAATGATGTTCACTAACTGAAATATCTTACTAATGATCATCACTACTTGTGGAGAATCCAAATGAACTACAGACAGTGGTAGATAGAATGGTGGAAGTAAGCAAAAACTTTTATATGAAAGTAAACATCAAGTACTGACATACAATACATGGGAAAGTTGCATGAGGATTTTAACATTGTAATAAATAATAAAAACTTCAAAAAAAATCAGACAATTATTTCTGTCAGGGAGGAAATCTCAGTTCAAAGGAGGGAACTATTTCAGATGTCAAGAGATGAATAGGAATAGTAAGGGCTGCATTCCAGACATTGGAAAAGGTTTGGTCAGTAAGAAACATAATGACAACAACAAAATTACAAATATATGAGACACTTGTCTTGAGCTGCTTTCTTTACAACTCTGAAACTTGGGCAATTAAATGTTCCTCAGAACAAAGGCTGAATGTGTTGGAGATAGCACGACTCAGAAGGATTCTAAGAATCATACGAAGAGATTGACTACACAATGATGACATTAAGAAACATCTCTGTCTAAAGAAGGAAATAAACTACAGGATACAGCAATGGGACTTGAGATATTTTGGCCTTGTTATGAGAATGACTGATGGCAGATACCCCAAAATGGCACTGCTTAGAGGAGTGCACAGGGCAAAGTGAAGAGGAAGGTTAGAACATGCTGGATAGAAGGCTTAAGGACGACTGTGGAACCTTGGGTGTTCCACACCCAAGCATCTAGCACTGCCCAGGATAGGAACAACTGGAGAATTGCAGTAAGCATGCTGTCCATGCTTATTTGAGCATTGCTGGGATATAAATAATGATGACAATTCTCCTTTCCCCCTCAGCCTCTTGCATATACTTCCTTATCTTCCCCACATGCAACCCTCTTTGCTTCTGCTGAGAAAAGAGCAGACACCCAGGGATATTTAACAAATGGTACACAGTAAGCTACAATAGGACCAAGCATGTACCATTACATAAAGTCTTGATTAGACAACTCAGTAGGAAGAAAGGGGTCCTGCAATTAGACAAAAGAGACAGAGAGAGGACAATTCCCAGTTAGTAATCACACGAGCACTTCAAGCTCCTCAACAATAACACATATGCAGACGACCTAAGTTAGGTCCCTAGAGGCACCCTGAATTCTGCCAGCCATAATTGTCCCAGTCAGTTGAATAATGAACCAATATCTCATGGTGTTCATGACTCCTCTGGTGTAGTGGCAGCAATGATGGGCATGGCAGCAAAAGGAGCAGAAAGTGCTAGAGCTTCCCCCAAACCCAGGTGGCTTCATTTAGATTCCAATTCCTAAAGCTGAAATTCCAATCCAAGTTCTGGTCTGGGCTGTTGGCTAAAAATCCTCAGTGATATAGCCAAAGGACTCAATATTGGGTTGTGTAGGATCCATTCATCAGTTGGTGCTGATCTATATTTAAGGGCTAAAGTATCTTTTAGCATTCTAACTTAGCACTTTCAAAAGCCAGAGATTCAATGAGTACTTTGGCTTCTAGATATGCTACCCCTATCTAACAGCTTTAGTTAATCTTCATAAAGATTAACTAAAAGGATCTCTTGGGCCTTCTATAACCTTAGTATGTAATTAAATTATTTTCCGGGTTCTTGAATATTGCAAATTATTTTCCGGGTTCTTGAATCTTGTCCCAACCATTCATGACTGCTGTATGACATAGGAACAAGATATATTCATTGTATATATCTTGCCTATCTGAACCAGAATAAAGACCCTCACCAAGAATCTGATCTTGGAAGACCTCAAAAACTCTGACTCTACCTTAATGTTAAAGGGCCTTAGTTTCTTTTCTCCAAAAACTCTTTCAATGAAGCTGTGGCCCATGGTCTAGTATAGCTGAGACTAGTTGATACCAGTCATGTGAAATAACCTTATTTCTTGAAGCCCATGTCTTTTTCAACTCCCTCATATATGGTGAAAACATGCCATAAGATACTATTGCTTGCTTAATATCTTTCAGAGCTTTCATATGTTAGGTTCCCATTTACATTCTATAAACTGTTGTGGGAACTCCTTCAGACAATAGCATTTAAGATATCAGCAATTCGGGGCATATTCTCACGTAATATAAGTGCAGATGAAAAACATGTGCAACTCCCATTTTTCTAGATTTGGTTCCAGTTCTCAGCACATGCAGAGGTCTGTAAATAACTACCCTAACTATGAGTTTACCCCCAAATAAGTAAATATTTGCTATAGTCCATTCTGAGCCATTGTGTAACTTTTTGATACTACTACAGTTTTAGATCACTTTTGAGTATTGTGTACTTGGTGACTTTTTATAGGTAGCAACAGCATAAGTAGCAGAAACTCTTGGTAAGTGATCTCTGACTCTGAAAGGTGCTGGAGATGCGAAATCTTTCCTTGTCTTTTGCCTGTACCTTCTCTCCTTGCTTGCTAGTTCTGACAAGTTCCTAAATTGATTCAAATTTTTAATCACTGTCTTGTATAAGGTCGGAATCTATTGGCCTGTGAAAATATCTAATGATTTCATCAAATCCAATAATTCCTTGTTCTCAGTCTGCACATATGATTTCAATTTTTTTTTAATTTTTCCATTAATGATATCTTCTCATTCTTAAAGATTATTTGGATGACATGTAGATTGCCTTCCAGGAGGTATGTTCTATCTGATAGCTTATCATAACTTTTCAATGATTTGATTGTCAATTTCAATAGTATGAATCTTTTCAGATAATCTCTCAGTATCATTTGGTATGGTTTCATAACTCATTGACATGGAATCAATTTTTCCTCTCAATTTATGATTTCCGTTTTCGGTGGTATGAATCCTTTCTCCCAAATTCTTATTACTAGTCTGTAAAGTTTGTATCATTTCTAAAAGCCTCTCATTCTTGGCTCTATTATCAAACCCTTTTTTTAAAGAGATAATATGAAGTATCAAACTGATAGCATCTGTGACTAAGAGTGTATACACCCCAGTTAGGACATACACCTCTCCTAGAATTTCATCCAAAACAGAAATGAAAAGGTTATTAAATTTCTGAATGGGGATATTATCAGACATTATCTTAGAAGTGATTTACAAATTCCAAAAAGTAATATAGTTAGCAGATGACTTACCTCTGTTAAAATCCTGCCTTAATTGATACTTTTAAGGTTTTATAACAACATGAGCCAGAAAACTCTGTTGATTTTTGAAGCAGAACTCAAAACCAAACTGAACAGACTTTTGTCAAAGAGACACGGGTTAGGAAGGATGTACAGAAGTTACCCATGGGATGCAGGAGTCAGGAAAACTGTGGAAGCCACGTAGGTAGTTGCACACACATGATGCTGGGGAAAAGCTGCCAAACTGCAGCAGCCACAGGAAGCAGTGGTCAGGGTTTCAAGAAACTGTGTGGGTGCCACACACTAACACTAGTGCACCCAGCACCCGTCTGCGCTGGCTTATCATTTTCTCCTGCCCGTCTTCTTCTTGCTGCCACTATACTCTGGTTCCCCCAATATTTCCTTCCTCCCCTCCATATGACTACTTGAACTCCACTTATTGTTTGGCTGTGTCACTGTGCACCTGCTCTCATAAGTTGCTGGATGAAGTCTCTCTGGTCTCTTTCAAGATGATTGGGCTAGATTATGGTCCCAGAAAACTCTCTAGGCAGGACAAACTAACTGTAGGTCAAAGGTTTTCTGACTGCTTTGGTATCTGATCCTTTCACTTTAGGCCTTGCATGGTTACAGAAGATAGTGAATTCACAAAACCAAATACAATGGAAAATTCATGCAGTCTATGAAGTTAACCCTAGCAAAGACTCTTAGTAATGGGAGACATAGAGCCTGACCTAGCCATGTTGTAATATTTTTAAAACATGTTACATTTTGTTTATTTCTGAAATCAAGGCAAAAATTCAGCAAGCTGCATGTAAGAATCTTGAAGAACAACTTATGAAATTGAATTCTCATTTCCACCAAGTAGCCCAAGCAATCAAAATAATACTGCTAAGCTTGACTTAATTAAGGTCCTCTCCTGGTAATTATAGCTGCTGTGAGTTCATGTGTACAAACGTCATGTCAGGTCCTGGAGACAATATTTCAAAGCTGTCAATTCCATATTCTGGATCTTAATGCTTTCCAGTCTTTTTTTTATGGGAGTCCTTGAGTTGTGGGTGGAAAGTAAACAAAGAAGACTCATCTGTGGATGAATATTCAGTCATATTCTTAGCACTTTGACCAGATGTTAATGTCTGCATTTATCATTACATGCTACATATGGAAGTTTCTGTGATCAAGGCAGAGACCAGAACTAATCTATTGGGTGTAAACATAAATATGTATGAGACAGTTTGATTACAAAGCTATTAGCAAAAATACTAGCATAAAGTCTACTAGAGCCTGTGTCGTCCCAAGCCATGGGCCTTTGAACATATTTACCAGGGATGAAGGCTTCCCTATGAATCAGGCAATAAATACAATTAGAAATCAGTTAGTCACTAAAAATGAGTCAGGTACTAGAAAGTACATCTTACTTGAAGGCTAATATTGTAAGTTGTAAGGTCTGGTACAGAAATACATTTTACTAGAGAGACACTTACACTTCAATGTTTATTGTCAACCTATTCACAGAACCTAGGAAACAAAATCAGCCTAGATTTCCAACAAAGAACAAATATATTTTGAAAAGGTGACACATATAGACAATGGAATACTACTCAGTGGTAAAAAAGAATTGTTAATTCTACATTTAAGTGGATATAACTTGTAAAAATACGTTAAGTGAGGTCACCCAGGTCCTTGACGACAAATGTTTCATGCTCTCATTTATATGTGTTTCCCAGGTTTGAATACTTGCTTGGTGGGTTTAATTTATAGAAGCCAAATGACTAGAAAGAAGACATTAGGGTCTGGAGAATTAAGGAAGAGGATATAATAAAATAGGAATAAAGTTAAACAAGCTGGGGATACTGGAGAAGAAAAGGCTCAAACATGAAATGATGTTGGAAAATGAAGAATTGCAGTATTGGTGTAAGTCAATCCAGAAGTTAGGGATGAAAATAAAACTATGTGTAAATATATGATCTTGCAGAATAGCAAATAATAAATCCACAAAACGCATGGAATGTGTATATCATGAGAAAACAGTAAGAATATTGATAACAAAGGGAAAAGCATTATAAAGCAGAGAACTATAAATTGCCTTTGTTATTTCTATAACAAAACATGAGGATATAATGAACAATTCAATTCATGGTTACCTAATTCTAAATTGCAATTTCAATTTTCTTTGTGTTGACAATATTTTTGTTCAGCTTTTGGTGTGGCTTTTATATATCTGCTGATACAGTATTTTACTAAAAAAGAATAATAATTTAAAATTGATGAAAGCTATAGACAAAGCTGATTATATTTAGATAAGACTTTTAGTTTAGCTATTAGTATTGTCTCAATGGTCTGGTCTTCACCACATTCCATGCTTATCTGAGTTATTGCAGAAAGTTGAATGCAAAAAACATGGATGAGCCTTTTTTATTTTGTATTTTTTTTAACCTGTGAGCCTTTCTACAGAAGTATCTGCATGGCTGGACAGTGCTGTTTCCAAAGACATGAGTTATTAATTGAACATCTCAATGCCAAGCTCGGATAACTCCCGATGCTTTAGTGGTCAGAGAGACCCAATAGATGCTGAAAACAGTATGCGGTGCTGCCATTGTTTTTAGTTGCCCACAAAATAACTCAATAGTTAGACTTTATTTCTGGGAAAATTTCAAACACAATAGATTGTAGGATCCAGGGCATATGAATGACTTAAGGAAACAATCTTCCAGATATAGCAGGACTAATGCACTTATGATACTACTGAGAATGTAACAGCATACACAAGGTATGCACAGATTTAATACAGATTGAGTAACAGTGTTGCGAGGACACAGATTTAGGCTCTTAACACAAATCAAGAAGTTTGAGAAATTGAAACATGCTGGCAAAGGAAAAATATTTTTCCTAAAGGAGTCTCCTTTGTTAAATTAAAAACACTGAAGAGTGGATCCATGCCCTACAGTAGAAGGCCAACACAATATGAACTCAATGGTATGTTTGCAGACATTTTCCATTGCACGGAATTTTAGTGCATTTCTTTTTGTCTGATATAATGGCTCCATAGTTGTATTCTTGTAGGTTTTTCTTTTATTTTGATTTGGTTTGGTTTTGGATTTTATTTGTTGGGGGTGATTGGGTGCGTGTATTTCTGTGTTCTGTGTATGTTTTTATGCTTTTACTATTTCTTAAATATCTTTGTTTTATTTTGTTTTCACCTATGTGTTTATTTTCTACAAAGAGAAATAAGAGTTCTAGAGGGGAGGTATGAAGAATCTAGGAAAAAGTGATGGAGGGGAATCAGTAATTTAAAAAAAAATCAAAATTTATTTTCAAAAACATAAAAAAGTACATAAAAACTGAATAAAAGAAACAAAGTGTAAACCTCTGAAGAGTTTGACAAAGAATCGTTACTATGTTTGAACATATGAACTTGTCATTCACAGCAGGTGCAGGTCAGTTAACAGTCTTTAAAACCACAGAGGCCACAGAGTCCCGTCCACACCGACCTCATCTCTCTATGGGGATTCCTGGGTCCACTGTGCCCCCTGCTGGTTCTGAGCTCCCCTGCAGGTTGGTTTTTCATGGCTTACACTAAGTTGTACTTTCTGCCATGAGCACCAACTTATCCCTGAAGCTTTAGTGCTCACAGAGCTCAGGTGCAGAGATAAAAAACTTTGTTTTCAGGGAGACATTGACTGTTATTTATGCCAGACTCCCATCTGATGTGTAACACACATGGGAGGGGTCAGCCCCCAGTCAACACCAGGAAAAGTAAGAAATTCTATGAAGGTGATAAGGAAGACTTTTCTATCTGAGGGGAAAATAATGAAATACAGATGCTTTCTACTGGTAACTTTCTTTAACTTTCTCGTGAAAAATTCTATCTGAAAAATTTCTCTTCCTCTACTACACAGCTTCCCAATTAGCCCTACATATCTCCTTCCACTGTTCTACTCAGCAACTTCTAATTAACTCTACCTTCTTCTTTTCCACTGCCTCTTCTCCTCTCTCTCTCTGCAATGCCACTGTCACTCCTCCCTACATTGCTCGCTCTCTCTCTCTCTCTCTCTCTCTCTCTCTCTCTCTCTCTCTCCCTCTCTCTCTCTCTCTCTCCATCTCTTTCTCTTCCCTACCAATCATGCCCTTTTTCTCACTGCCAAAACTCTGGACAATTGTAAGTTATATTTTTAAGACCTAATCCATTTCCTAAACAGAAAACAAGTCATACAGTTTCTCTTAGGATAGGAACGGCATTCTGAGTGACCAGTGATCAATCCTAGGCCTTGCACATAACTCTTTTCCATACAGAAAATGGCATTGGAATGTTGACAGAGGTTTCTGTACTATACAATCCCACAGCTGGTCTGCCCCAAAGAAACACACAGGGGTTTACATTAATTTTAAACTGGTTGGCCTATTACCTCAGGCTTATTAAATCTTGTATCCTAATATAACCAATAATTCTAGTATGTATCAGCTACATACATGGCTTGGTGCCTTTTATCGGAGAGGCATTCTCATCTTGCTCCCTCTTTACCTGGGCAACAACTGCAGACCGAACCTTTCCTCTTTCCAGAATTCTATTCAGGTTGTCCCACCCATACTTCCTGCTGGGCTACTGGCAATCAGCATTTTATTAAACCAGTACAACTTACAAACCTTTACAAGCAATAAGACCATTGTCCCACAGCATTGTATTTTGAAACTTAACAATACAATTATCTGGACTTTGAGGTTGAAGAGTACATGCAGAAAGAGCCATTGTAGCAGGGAGTTATTTATAAAGTTGCTTCAAGCTCTGGTCTTGAATCAGAAAACATTTGGGAAAATGACCTCATTTATTTGTCTAGAGGAAACCAGATATTTTTATCTAGGTGCAACCAGCATCCTGTGAATCTTCTCTGGGGTACAAAATTACCTGTCTGTTCAAAAGGCTGTATTTGAGACTGAGAATCCTATATCAGTTTGAGTTGTGTAAAATATCCTGCTATTATTTTTATTAATCAAAACTATACAGCTTAAGCAAAACCATCTTCCTAACAATCCATAGCTATATTAGAGTGCAATAGGTGGAATATTTTCATGAGATGAACACTCAAGCAGTGGAATAGAGCCAAAGCAGTTCTTAAGGAAGAAATGAAGTGACACATGAGAGAAATTACAGATACAGAAATTACAGATACAGCCCACTGATTTTCAGAGTCAGTGGTCCTATAAGCCTTGCTAAAAAGAATCATATCCATCAAAAAACTATTCATTGGGTGGGTCAACTACGGAAATATCAATTGCCATATGCTGTATACTTGCACAGATCCTTAACTGGGAGATCCAGTTCTGGCAGTGACTTTTAATATGTGACAAAATGAGAGACTATGTTCTTTGCAGCCTTCATTGGGCTACAACTGGGGCAGAGCACCAGAAGTCAAAGAGGCACAACGAATCTTTAGTTCAGATGTAATATCCCATGTATTCATGTGTCCTGAAAACTCAGGTATAGGAGTCAACACAAAGAATAAGCATTCACAGACCAGTTAAAAACTCAAAAAAAAACATGTTCATATTGAAATAGAGATTAAATTCAGGTTAGTTTGGACTGTGACTCAATATATTTCTCATACTGCATTTGCATGTATTTAAGATAATGAAAGGGGAGAGAAGAAATATTTGACAAGGGTCCTTGTGTGTAGAGTGTATGTCTCCTTAGACAGCTTAATCTCTCTCTGTCTACCTCTATGAATACAGGATCTTCATACTCCTGGACAGAGAATGTGTTAGTAAAGCTTTTAGGAGCTGAATGTTTTCTCAATGAAGGCTCAATTTGGGAGGTTCCTCCAGGAATGAGAGAAACCAATAACACAACACAGAATTTTGTCAATATGCCTCTTTAAATGTCTGAAATATAACTTCATATATAAACACTAAAATTCATGCTACAGGCAGTCTACCTATTTATGTATGTTTTGTTCTAACTTCAGGATCATGAATCTGTTGCACTAAATATCACAGGAGACAAGCATCTTGAAACAGTCAGTTGCATGACTTCTATCACTGGACAGAATTGGTATGATGTCATTGGGACTTTCAGGCCATAGGACAGCACCGTCAAGGCACTACCTCATTAAAGAGGAACAGTTCTCCTACAATTCATGGTGCTGGATGGGCTTAATCTGGCATTTCATCTTCTGTTATTGTCTACAGAATAGACAATAACAGAAGTTATTAGAAACAGGAGTGTTTCTAAGACTCCACTTCATGCTCTAGTGTGGTGGTAGACTGATGGCTCTAATTGTTGAAAATGTACAGGAGTGCTTGCCTGCTTAACTCGTATGGCTTACTAGAGAAATCCTCCTCCAACAATGAAATTCATTCACAAAATTCTGCTGTGGAGAGATAGCTGTATGTTTGCAAGTAAAGACTTAAAAGGAGTGGAGTGGTCCATTTTGCCATAAATCTTTCTGAGTTTCTTCAGGCAGCTCTATTCTCACTCTGGATTTAACTTCACCAAGCTCAGTCTACTCTTGTGTAGGTTATGGCTACTAAAGATTTTCAAGGACCTGTAAGTGTTTAATGTAAGCTTGGTTAATGATAATGGTGTAGTCGAAAAAATGGTGATCATCTCCAAGGATTAATCCCTGAAAAACAAAAAAATAGCCTTTGACTATTTGTATATATGGTATGCTATATACAGTAAGGGACATTGAGATAATCCTGGAACTTGTCAAGGAAAAAGTATGCTAATATCTCAGTAGCTTTCTTCCCAAATACGACATGGGTAGCAGCCCAACAACATGAAGAGTGTATTATTCACACCATATCAGTCTTACATGCTTGCCTCTATGCCTGTATGAACAATCCTAAGATAACCAAAACTGATAATGACCTTGCATACATATCTGATAAGTTCAAGACTTTTACAACACTTCAGTACTACTCATAAAACCAGCGTACCATATAAATCTGCAGTACAGGCCAAACACTAACACTTGTACAAAACTAACACTGCACCATTAAGTCTTGAATTATTACAGGATAATGAACTTTTTCCATTAAAGTCTTGCTATTCTGACAAACCAAAGACCCCATAGTCATTGATAACGGCTATTTGGTGCCTGCCCTCAGCTTTCAAGATTGGCAAAAGCGGTCACTATAAGCTATGGTGTAAAAAGACTTTCCCTTTCAGAAGCAGGAAATAATGTTGCTAAATGTCGTAACTTTTAAATAAGCACATTCTACATAGAAGCATATTTTTATTAATAACAAGCGAATAAAACAGGTTCAAAAAATTAGATGAATTGGAGTGTGTGACCTTGTTGAAGAAAAAGAGTCACGGGGAGTGGATTGGTGGTTTCATAAACTGTGCCAGGGCCTGTGACTTTCTCTACCTGCAAATCAGGATAAAACGCTCTTCTCCTGTACTAGATTCATTGGCCACCATGGTGCCCATTATGATGAAGAGGAATACCCTTTAAATGCAAGAACATCTCCAATTAAATATTATCTCTTATAAAAGTGACCTGGGTCATTGTGTCTCTCCATAGCAATAGAACAATAAGGTTGCATTCAAGCTTTTCAGAAAAATGACACCACTTACAGTGTTAGTTACTAGTTGTATTGCAGGGAAAAACTATATGGCAATAACAACTCAACGAGGAAAGACATATGTTCCCAGTTCATCACAACAGGGAAGTCGTGAACTCAAGACCTTGATGGAGCAAGTCACGTAGATTCCACATTTAGAAGCAGCAAAGATAAATACTTACACTTAGTTTGCTATCTAATTTATATTCACGTCAGGACCCCAGACTGTAGCGATAGTGTTGCCAACACTTGGGACAGGTCTTAAACTCGGTTTCAGCAATCTTCTAAAGATAATCTAATGACACCATCAAAAGCAAGTCCAAGACTCATTTTCCAGGTAATTTTAGGTCCTATAAATTTGACCATCTATATAAAAATAGACTACAAAATTCAGAAACCATGTTTTCTCTCTTAGGGAACAAAGTGAAGTGCATAGTGTGAAAATGGTCTGAGGGTGAGGAAGTGGATCTGCTAAAAGTCTAAATTGAGCATATCTGAACATAGAATGTACCTCATGAAGAGAAATGGAGGTTTTAGACTTATAAGGATTCCAAGATTCAGGAGCATTCCCTGCCTTTCTCTTGGTTCCTCCAGAATCTCAAATACTATCTTAGCCAGGAAATCCCAATGAAGTTCTGCCCAGAATCAACAGCAAGTTCTGTGCTTTCCTGAGCTTCCTTGGGATCTGATATTCCACAATATTTTATTTTAGAAAATTCAAGAATAATTTTACATTAAGAGATGTCACAGAATAATATACACCATAAATTTGGTGCATTGTTCTGGAAAATAAATGTTAGGATGAAAGGCAACTGCAAATCTGCAAGGAGACAGTTACTATGTCTGACCTTCTCCTAGCGTAAGTATGAGCTCACATTTGCTGAGCACCCATTGCTGGTATTCAGCCTCCCATGAAGAGAATACAGTTTTTGGAATTGCAGTGATGACTAGTCACGGTGTTTCTCACACAGTAGTAAAGAACAATAGGATCAGCACAAACTGTTCCTAGAGTTGTCAGTGGATATGGTAAGTCTACCTTTAATAATCTCCATATAATTTTGCCTATTGAATCAGGTTTCTGTGAATTGAAAAATCTATGTAGGTTGAAATCATTACTATACCCTGGTATGATATCGACACTCAGAGATCCAGAAGAGAAACTTTCTGTTGCATTCATGAGTGGGTTCTCTTAAATATTATACACCTCTGGCTCTTGCAATCTTTCCACCTCCTCCTCTACCTTGGTCCATCCGTTCTGAGAGGAAGGTTTGATGAAGATCATCCTTTTAGGGCTGAGTTCACGAATCTCTCTGTACACAGTGTTCATTTGTGGTTCTCTGTTACTTCCACTCAATTTCAAGAAGAAGCACCTTTGTCCTCTGAAAGCTTGCTAAGTGCATGCAACACTGTGAATGTTATCAGTAGGGATTAAGTTTCTACTTGGGCTCAACCTCTCTGTGATCACTGAAATACTTAAGTAGTGTCTTCAATGATAGTGTGCTGCCATCAACTTGTGGGGGCAAGAGTCTTAGTAATAGCCAGAGATATTTGCAAGATTTCCTGGGATCTCTTTGACCAATGACTCCATTTGAGTATGCTTATCCACTAAAACATATCTTCTCGAAGTCCATTGTTTTCTGAAGGTGGAAATCACAATAACCTGAAACCTGTTGTGGGAATTGAGGCTTATGGATAAAGGAACCACAGCTCTGAACCACCTGGTTTAGGGACCAGGCACCCTTTATCTTAATAAAACCAAACATAGACAGACCCTCATTTCTGAACATTTTAACAGAAACCTAGGGTATATGACAGGAAACCCTGGCTCTGAAGCTCAAAATGAAGAGGAAATCCCAGAGGCTAGCAGGGAAGTTCTGTGCCACCCACCAGGCTTCTGCCCTGCGTGAGGAAGAACAGAGATGAGAACAAATTGAAGTATTGTACAGCTGTCAGCCGAGGCTGTGTCTCTGTGCTCTGTTGTGCTCTCCGAGCACAGTAGTATGTGGCAGTATCTGCAGTGTCAACACTGGTGATCTTGAGGAATACCTGCTTGTTGGAGGTGTCCTTGGAGATTGTGAGCTGGCTCTTCAGGGATGGGTTGTAATACTTCTCGTCATTCCACCAAATGTCTGCAAGCCATTCCAAACCCTTCTCTGAGGACTGACGGATCCAGCCCACACCCATGCCTGAAGTGCTCAGTGAAAACCCAGACAATGTGCAGGTCAGACTGAGAGTCTGGGAGGGCTGCAACAGCCCAGGACCAGAATTCTTCAGGATAACCTGGGAAAGGACATCTGTGGAGAAAAGGGATAAAGTTATATTGGAACAGGGCGAGGATATGGAAGTTCATTCCTTAGGGAGACTTGGCACTCACATGCAGGGACAATCAGCAGCAGGAATGAGGACATAAGCCTGTCCATGACTGCACATCAGCGAGTGTACCCAGACCCCACTTTGGCTTTTCACCCCAGGGTTGGGTGGGGCAGGCAGAGATTTGCATGCCCTCCCCACCTGCTGGTGGACTTAAGTTTAAGATTCAGGAAGAGCCAGTCTGTGATAAAAGGCACAGAAGCCCTCAGGGAAATCCATTTCTGCTTCCCACAAAGAATAAGTTACATGGTAAAATCAGTCAGAGTATTCAGTACATTGAATAAATTCATGAATGAGATTATCTTGTGGTTTATTTGTGAGGACATCACTTCTCCGCTTTCAGGATCCTAGATATGCAAAGGGACTTCTGTAATTAATTGACTTTCTTCTCTTTTCCCAAGTTACAAAAACCATACAATTACTATTTTGATCTAAATCTTTCATTTTAGGGAAAACATTCATAGAAAAATAAATGATGAAAACCTATGACAAAGTTCAGAGTATGCATTTATGCCCATCTTATTCTCTCCTTCTGAGCTGAGGGATTCACGGGGCAGTGGACAATGTCTTGATACCAGGTCTCCTACACTTTCTTAGCAGAATTGCATGGGCTCAACACTGTGGATGGAACATCAAGGCCTGAAATCCAGGTCACAATCATACATTCCAGCTGAGAAAACCCCACCAGCCAGAGAAAAGTAGTTACAGATATAATTACAGATGCTGCTACTGATTCTGGTGCAGCTGATGATGATCAGGTGTTTGATACCTCATGTTTGAAAATTTCTATTATACTTTATGTAAATGCCATTGATTTTGTCCATCCAATAGGTTCATATGTAAGGAGTAAAAATATATGCACAATATTGCTTAAGAAAGAATTTTTACTGTACTAAGTTTAGAGTTTAGTCATATGTTACACACAGTAGTACATCACATGTTGTACATGGTCTCTGCAGTTATTTGAGGTTAGGATAGGAAACCTTAGAGCCTCAGGGGACTCCCCCACTCTCCAGATGTTTCTCTTACCCACTACATGTTCATTCCTGGTGAACCTTGGACCAACAGCATCCCCTGCAGGTCATGAGCATCCTCAATTGAGGTTGTTGCTGAGCAGACAGAGAACCTGCTCACTGTGTCTGCTGCACAGTAACACAAGACTGGGCCTTTAGTGGTAGCTGAGCTCAGCTTCAGGGTGAACTGCTTCTTGGCTGTGTTCACTGGCACAATGAGAGGACTTTTCAGTGTAAGCTTCCCACTTTCTAGTTAGAACTGGATCCTGATAAGAGAATTTGGCTTAAAAAGAAGTCTCTGAAAAATGTTTGAAAAGAAAAAAAAATGTTTTAGTTGCTCATTTGTTTGCTTTTATTAATTAATTTTGGGTTCTGAAATTTA
The DNA here is from genome assembly GCF_982192425.1 of Myodes glareolus. NCBI lineage: Eukaryota > Metazoa > Chordata > Mammalia > Rodentia > Cricetidae > Myodes > Myodes glareolus. Next base: position 6,049,909 of record NC_142036.1, on the reverse strand, counting down.
CATACATGTAAATGACTCATACATCTCTCACCTTTCTCATGTCCCTGTCACACAACCTCCTTTCTTCCTCAAGACCTTGCACATGTTCATTTCATTTTGATTTGTTTTGGACCCATTAACTTTAACAAGGGTTGTGTATATAACCATGGGATTAAGACAAGTGGATGCTGGTGGGTCCTCCAGAAAGGGTACACCTGAGTATAATACTCTGTTCATCCAGAATCTATCAGAATTCATTAATTAATGAGGGAGGCAGTAGGATCTCATGATTCCCTCCATTATCCAAGAGTCATCACTCATAGGGCTGTCCCTGCTCAGGTCCAGTATAAGGAACCACAGCCGCTGTTGAATGAGTGATGGCAATAACCTTGTTATGACCAAGACACAGCATTTCGCAGCCCTTCTCCATATCTCCCAGCTCTTACACTATAATCTATGAGTTTTAGAGTGATGGCAGACATTGGAGGGCTGAGGACACAACCATTCTTTTTTCTAGCATCCTAAGCAATCAAGAGTCACTGGATTCTGACCAATCAATTAACAATCTAACCTGACTTGTGTCTGAGCATACTGTTTCTCTGTGGCTACAAACATGTATGTTTAGAGAGCAAATGAGTGACATCTTGGTTTCATTAAAAAACAATATTAGATCCCTTTAGGGATCTTAAAGGTATCACAGTTTTAGAGTCTCTGACCTTCTTAGCCATGGGTTTTTGACAGAGGTTATAGAACCAGACATGGATTTCCTCCTTTGGAATAGGCCTCAGATCCAATCAGAGTTAGCTTGGTTGCCTGTGTAAAAGCCTTGTCACAGCTACAGCAGTGGGCTCATGCTGCCTTGTTGGTTAGTACTGATGCTGGTAGAGTTCACAGCTGGGTAAGACCACTGATGCCTTTTCTCCACCACAGCCTACACAGCATTATTCCTATTACCTTGATGAAAGCTGTACAAGTAGGAGGAGGCTTTCAACTCCCTTCCATCTTGACTTATGTCTGTCTTACATCAAAGAAATATAATGTCTTTAGCAATAGAGTCTAGTGATCTAGTTCTGCTGGGCAACAAAGAAGATGACAATAGCTGCTGTTTGGGGAAATTCTGAGGTCTCCTGGAAAGAACTTTTAAAGAACTATCTTACATTTGGTACTGGCATATTTATTAGGAGTAGTATTCTTCTGCTTATATAATTTCTAATAAATGTTTTACCTTTTATGTCTACATAGTGTTTTGTATACTTTATTTTTATTTATCAATTTGTGTATGTGTGTATGTGTGTGTATGCTTATGTCTACATTGTGTTTTGATGCTTTATTTTTATTTATCAATTTGTATATGTGTGTGTTTGCTTATGTGTTCTATATGTGAGCAGCAGCCCCAAGACATCAGAAAAGAGATTTAGATTTCCTGGAGCTAATGTTGCAGGAAGTCATTGGCAGCTAATGGGAGTATCTGGAAGCAGGTTTGATTAGCGTTTCTTAACTGGAGCCATCTCTCTGTTACACTTAACTTATATTTTTATTATACTTACAAAATAGTAGATCTTTTACTTGATTTTTAAAGTATGACACTGCAGAAATAGTCATCCAATGATTTAATACAGTCAGCATGTGTTTGTTATGCTATTGGCGATATTTAAAGAAGGCAGGTTCTCAATTTTGAGATATATATTATTATTATTACCTATGTGTGCTATGGATTATAGATAAAACATATAACTCTTAAGGGCCAATTCTTAACTCAGTAACTTGTTTTTCCTTTTCGCAATCATTCCTGTTGATCTCAATGCTTTGTCAAACACCATTTTTTCTTTCTATTTGATGAAGCTGAGCTTTGAAGATACTATATGTAAATAAGACTATAAAACATTATATTAGGAATTCTGAATATCAATGAATTCTGAATATCCCTAAACAATTTTGAGTGAGTCATTTTGGATGAAATACTTTTCCTGTTTTCTTTTTCTGAAGAGTAGGCTACTATTACAAATGGAGACTATTCTTTATACTGATTTATACTCCACTTTACTGCGAGTGTTTATTAGGTCCAAGAGTCTCATTCTGGATTCATCAGGGCATTTTCAGTAAAGAATTATGTCATATTCAAGTAGGGATAGTTTGAACTCTTCTTTCCTATTGTTAGTCCTTTTGTGTGTTTTCTTGACTATGTGTCAGCAGTGAGACTTTGAGAGCTATACTGAAAGAGAGATGGGATGGAGACTTCTTTGTCTTGTCTAATTTCTGATTTTAGAAGAAATATTTTGGTAAGTAACCATTTAATATGTGTTGCCTACAAGAGTTTTGGACCAAGCCGTTATTATTTTGATATATGCTTGATCTATTCAAAAAATTTCTAGAAATTTCATCATGATGGCATGTTGAATTTTGTCTTACGTCATTTAATAATCCATTGAAAGAATTATGTGATTTTACTACTTCGGTTTGTACTTATGGTGTTTTTATTGCATTAATTGATTTGCATGTGTTGAAAAAAAATCTTGCTTTACTAGGCTGAAGATCCAGTTGATATGAATGTGTAATCTTTTTTAATTTATTAAAACATTTTTATTTTTGCTTTGTTTTTCTTTTTTAAAATGAGGTTTCTCTGTGTAGCCATGACTGTCTTGGAACTTACCTTGTAGACCATGCAAGACTCAAACTCAGAGATCAACTTGCCTCTGCTCCTAAATACTGGGATTAAAGACAAGCATTTTATTAGAATTTGTACATCTATATTAATAAAAAAAATGTTTGTGGTTGTCTTTGATTGTCTTTCCTTCTGTGGAGACATAGGATCCCCCAGTTCAGCCTGCTTTGGGGCTGGGGGTCTGGAAACAAAGCGGTGAGGGCAGCTGTGGAAGGAGTTTCTTTGTCCCACTGAGCCTGCACCCAGCAAGAGCATCCATTTGTCTGTGAGGTCCCTGGCCAGCAAGTGGCCCTGATCCTGTACCAGAAGATTTTATGGAAAATCTTGGTAAACGAACAGGGACTACAGAGAGAAGAATAGCCAACAGAATACAAGAGATAGCGCCCTATTGTCTGCAAGGTTCTTGGCCCAGGAACAGTTCCTGCTCCTGCTCTAAGGCTATCCACCCAGAGGGGTGAGTGTCTGCCTGCCAGGGTGGCCAGAGGGGAATGCAGGGTACCTTCAGCTTCAGCTGCAGGGTCTTCTGTGTTCCACTCGACCCTGCCCTTTTGTCTTTTAGACTTCACTCTTTACTTTGAACATTTGACATCCAGATTGCAATATGCATGGTTGTGTCCATTTGGAGTTCTAAATAACTTTTCTAATATACCATATGAGAATCAATCACTCTAGGACTTCTCCTGGAGCCTGACAGGACCATTACATCCATCCACTAATCACTGAAGATGAGTTGAAGACTGAACAGGAAAGTATCCTGGAACCCCAGGATGACCCAAGTACTCCAGGACTACACCAGATAAATTCACACTGAACACCTTCAAACAAAGAGATTCTGGTAAGGAACCTGTCACACACACCCACCAGCCCTCTTACTCCTACCCACTAACGGTCATCTTCTCTTCCCCATATTACCCCTTAAAACAGCAACCTTGAAAACCCACTTCAGCCCCAACTCCATGGAAAGTTTTCTGAGTTCACTGTCAATCAGAGACCAATGTGGGAAACAAGACTCTCACTATGTAATAAATTAAACAGATTAGTATAAGAAAAGTAGTTTTAACATTTTACAGAAAGAAAAACCAGCAGAGAGAAAAGGAAAAAAAAGGCTGACAGGGATGACTTCCTTATTTGGTACAACACATTAGTTTATATACTAATGTTTATTATAAACACTAATAGTTTATTAGTTATTAGAAACTTCCCTGCCTTGAGAAGTTTCTGCCCTAGTTTTCCCTTGGGCAGGTACTACAGAGAGGTTCAATCTTCATGCTCTTCTAGAATATTCTATCCCCCAACTTCCCATCATACTGGTTAAGGACACAAAACGTTTTCTCTTTTTATTTTATTTAAATAACATTTTTTTCATTTATTTTACATACTGACCACTGTTCCTCCTCCTTCATCTCTTCTAGTTCCATCCCACCACCTCCCATCTACCCTCCTCTTCATCAACTCCTCCATCTCCATTGGTAAAGGATCAGGCCTAGCATAGGCTAGAAAAACGCATGGCATTTCAAATTGAGCCAGAACACAGCTCCTCCCTTTGTGCCAAGGCTGGGGGAGGTAATCCAGCATGGGAAACAGGTGCCCAAAGTTGACTAATCACCAGGGACAGATCCTAATATTAAACATTTTCTAAAGAAAATTCTGGGGCTTGAAGCTGCCCCTTTTGGGCTTATGGGTTTAGTCACATAACAGACAGCTTTCAAACACTCCGAAATCCAACTACTGGGCATCAGCTGCCAGCAGCAGGAGAAAGCATTAAGACACCTCCTATCTATCTGTGACTCTCTGATGAGCTCTAAGTGCACCTCATACTGAAAATAACCATGACAATGCTTTGATTACAATGGGACCTTGAGATCTGGGGTCCTGTGTCAGAAAAGCAGAATCACAGTTCTGCTGGTTTTTATGAGCATCAGGAGACCATATTGGTATATCTTCCTCCAAATTTTATGTCAGAAACCTCATAGACAAACATAACCACAGCTGAAGGCTTGGGAGGAATTTCACTGGTCTTGGTGGCATCTTCAAATAAGACTGTATCATTGGTGAAGAACTGCGGACTCACAAAAGTGAACCAGGGTACCTGGAGTGTCAGAACCCACAGAAATGAATTTGTTCTAACTTGACCAAAGATTGGAATTTAGGCCTATTCTTGTTCCTTCAAGGTTATAACAGAATACTTGACCCAGGGTGTAGCAACCTAAAGGATGTTTCACCTAGAGGGTGGTCACTGCATGTCTTCTCTAAAGGATGAAATAATGAACTCAAGGTGTAGTTACTTGATGTTTCAGGTATTAAAGAGGTAATTGGATTTGTTATTTCTGTAATAGTAAAGTAGTCTTTTGCCTTCCCCCCCACCACATTGGGGTTGGAGTATATAAAGCATATGGAACATAAACTTAGGCAAATTCAGTATTCATGGGTTGCCCTCCTGACTCTGTTCTGTGTCTCTGTCGTTTCCTTTTGTGTCTCTGTTTTTTTCTACATATAACTTCTAATCCACATGCCTCTACCCTGGAACAGATAAACCCATCAAGGCTGAACCCTGACGGCACCCAGATGTGTGGCCAGTGAGTGGTCCAGGTAGAGAAAATGATGGACATTGCATATGAATATCACACTGCAGGTGCAGAGGTGGGAATCGAGCATTCAAATAGATAATAAAAGTAGAAAATCAGTGAAAATATCAGGATAAAAATGTAAATTAAAATTATAGATATGGGGCATGGAAAATGTAATCAGCTTTATGTGAACTTGCTTAGAGATACTTTAAAGGACAAAGAGGCTCGAGTGAAGCAGCAGCAAGAGCAGAATATTAGAATTTATACGGCAGCTGTGCCCTTGGTTTCCCAAGTACAGGACCTTGGACATGGGAACATGGAAAGGAATTGGGATTAAAAAAATCTAACAACATTATTACAAATATGGGCCTGAAAATATCTGTAGAGATACTCTTCATTTCTGAACACTCATACAGGAGAGTGTAGCAGGAATAATAAAAACCCACAGACAGATATTAGAGTTCAAGCTAAAAATAAAAAAGGCAAAGCATCCAACTGCTAGGCAGACCTTTTATCTCTCCCAAATCTGCAGACCGAAAGGATAAGATCCTGTATCCATGAATCCTCAGACTTCACACTCTACTGAGTTCCTGTCTCTTCCCACCTTATATTCCTTTCTCTTCCCATTCACATTGATCCTGTCTCTTCCTCCCTAGTGGTGATTAAAGGTGTGGGATCCCAAGATCTAGGATCCCCTTTTCATGAGCTCTGTGTCCCTTTTAGACAGATTCAATCTTGTGTACTCCATGGTGGCCTTCAACTCACGGAGATCCATCCACCTCCATCTCCTAAATGCTGGGATTAAAGGTGTGCGCCACCACTTCCTGGTCTGTATGGCTGACTAGTATGGTTGCATTGCCCTGTGATCTTCAGGCAGGTTTTATTTATTAAAAGGCAAATAGTATACCAGTATAGAAAAGTTTGAATTTATGCCCCAAATGGCAGGAGATACTTCCACCTGAGACAGTTAGAAGAGAAACAGAGCCCTACAAGCTGCTGGAGGAGCTGCTAGATGAGGAAGCATGTACAGGACTGTGTGATTGTGATCTGCCTGAGCCTCACGACTCATACAGAAGCGTTAAATACCATAATGATGAGTTTACACCTCCCTCCCTTATGACCTGGAATACTGAGAGGCAAAGACCTGCTGGGAAGATCCAGAAGGATCTAAAAGACTTGAACGAGTTGATAGCATCACTTTCATAGAAACTAGACACTCTGCAAATCTCCTCTTATTAGAAGAGTAAGCCTTTTCCTACCATAATAGCTGGTTTAGATCTGTCTATGGTGCAAAGAGCTCCAGGAGGACGGCACACATTTAGCATTAATTGTGCATCTCCCTTGCAAGATAGCAACAGAGAGACTGCACACAGAGGGAAGGATATGCAAGGGTTTCAAATATTTCATTCTCAGGGACATCAGGGTACGTGCTCCAATCTCATTCAAACTACAAGAATGATGGAGGAGGGTTATCTGTCTATTGTGTTATTTTCATTGGTCAATAAAGAGACTGCCTTGGCCCTTTGATAGGACAGAAAATTAGGTAGGCGGAGGAAACAGAACAGAATGCTGGGAAGAGGGCTATGAGGCAGACGCCATGGAACCAGCCACCAGGTCAGACATGCTGAATCTTTTTCAGTAAGCCACCACCTCGTGATGCTACACAGATTATTAGAAATGGGTTAACCAAGATGTGAGAGTTAGCCAGTAACTAACTCTCTAGAGATAATGGGCCAGGCAGTGTTTAAATGAATACAATTTGTATGTTGTTATTTCTGGGGCTAAGCTAGCTGTGCAGGATCCGGGTGGGATGAAAAGCAGGCCTGCCCGCAGCTCCTCACTACAGATGGCGCCCACATGGATAACTGAATCCACAGAAAGCCTGAGAAAGTTTGGGAAAGAATAGAGTAAAGCATGGTTTCTTGGTAGCAGCAATTTCTCAGGTCTGCTCTGCTTGCTAGAGGCAAGCAAATGCTCTCATCTAAGAGAGGCTTCCTGACTCAGCTTTAGCTGCAAAACCTTGCAGCTCTTTTAAGAGGTCCTGCCGTGAAGCACTTAAACGGTGTTGATGAAAGGCTGAATGCATGCTTTTCGGGTTTTCAGCCATAGCAGGAAAAAAGCTGCACTGTTTTAAAATGCCGGCTTTCTGGGCTGTCTGAAATGCCAGGGCAAACTCTGACTCTTTCAGGCAGGCAGTCCGACTGAGTGTGGTCTGTGAGCAGAATGCTGCAGCTTGCTTGCTAGCAGGGACCTTGAAATGCCACAGAGTTGTGGCAATAAAAATGGCTTCAGCAGTACCTCTGCCATGAGGCTGGAAAGCTAAGAAATGGCCTAGATCCAGCCGTCAAAGCCACAGTTTTAGGCTCATGTGGTCAGAAAAAAGGAGAGATATACAGTTAAGAGAGATTCAAAGACGAAGAAAACCTCTAAATGGTTTATAGTGTGTTACAAATAAATGCAGGATAAAAGTTAAAGTTCTTAAAGTAAAAAGAGAGTAGTTAGGTGTGGTGGTACACACCTTTAATCCCAATGCCCAGGAGGTAGAGGCATATTGACCTCTGTGACTTCAAGGGGTAGAGGTAGATTGACTTCTGTGACTTCAAGATGTGGTAGCACACACCTTTAATCCCAATGCCTGGGAGGCAGAGACAGACAGATCTCTGTGAGTTCAAGGACAGCCTGGTCTACAGAGTTATTCCAGGACAAAGATATACAGAGAACCTGTGTCAAAAAGTAAAAGTAAAAATAAAAGAAATAGAGGTTAAAAATAAAGCTGCATAAAGATGGAAAATACACAGAGAATCTTGATACTGTATGCTATTATGCTCTCTTTGAATTGTTTGAATGCTGAGGAAGGAGCAACAGCTGCTAAAAGATATTTGTTTATAAATGCTGCTGAACTAATCCAAGATAGATATGTTGAAAATACCTTGACTTCTGAATTTGGATCTAAGGATATGATACTTTGGAAAGGAGGTTCTTCTTTTGTTTTCACAGAGGATGAGACCCTGTGGATTGCTTCTATCCCAATATGGTATGATAGACCACGTCCTCCTGAAAGGTTTCTGTGAACACCCTCAAAAAATTTCTTCACTCAACTGCCAACTGAGATGAACCTGGCATACAGGTTATACCATGAAAGACCTGATTAACTGCACCCCTATACAGCAGGAAGAAGTTTGGAAAGAAATAACTACGTCCATATTCCCAAATATTGCTTATAAATGTTCTTTTACAATTAAAGGGGGATATGATATAGATATGAATAATTTGCATTGGTATGGATTTAAGGTCAATTTTGTTATATGTGTATATATTTCTGATTTTGATTGTGTAGTTCATTTAAAAATGCAATGTATAATTAAAAATATAGGTTGTTAATGAATAATCATCGATAATAGTCAAGCTTGTAGTAATGTTAGTCTGATTTTCTAGAAGTGCATAGATATATTTCAGATAGACATTCATATCTTTCAAAGAACATGGCATTTAATGACTTAGGACTTTTCATGACAATGAGACACGTCTGCTCCTGGCAGCACCAATCTACTTCAAGAGGAAGATGGGCATCGAAGAGGCTCCTTATGGAGTTGGTTAGCCATTTGGGCAAGAAACTGCTCTTGCCTGGACTGTTATATAAACTGGACACAGAGAACCCGCAGAGAGAGGACTGCTGAACTTGCCTAAAGGTGACATGATCTTTCGGGGTTCCTGATTCATGAAAGAGTCTGAGAGACATTCTGCAGGACACAGCAGATAGTGACTGAACTGCCTTTGAAATTTCCTGCTTCATGGAAATGTCTGCTGGATATTATGGGCCTGAAGGCCGAAAATGGATGCCCCAACGATACAGAGGAACTTTGGGTGAATGTCCAGGCAGCGAGATGTCTCTCTCATTTCTAGAGTTTTGGAAGTTGCTTACTTCTTGTTTACTTAGGTAATATTATATCCTTCTGGAGTCTTTGATGGAGTTGAAGAATGGATAGTCATAGTTATAGTTTTCCATTATTATGATAAAGATATAGTTATAAATATTGTGACTGTAATTCTTGCTTGATAACTGTTTTGTTATATGTAATTTTACTATGTTAAAATGAAAGTCTTTCTTTTTTGTTTAAACAGAAAAAGGGGAAATGATAGAGGAGGGTTATCTGTCTATTGTGTTATTTTCATTGGTCAATAAAGAGACTGCCTTGGCCCTTTGATAGGACAGAAAATTAGGTAGGTGGAGTAAACAGAACAGAATGCTGGGAAGAGGGCTATGAGGCAGACACCATGGAACTAGCCACCAGGTCAGACATGCTGAATCTTTTTCGGTAAGCCACCACCTCGTGATGCTACACAGATAATTAGAAATGGGTTAACCAAGATGTGAGAGTTAGCCAGTAACTAACTCTCTAGAGATAATGGGCCAGGCAGTGTTTAAATGAATACAATTTGTATGTTGTTATTTCTGGAGCTAAGCTAGCTGTGCGGGAGCCGGGTGGGATGAAAAGCAGGCCTGCCCACAGCTCCTCACTACACAAGAAGAATTAAAAGCAGTTTGTACACAATACGATCCAGTGGTCCCTTTTATGCAAACACAGCTGGATAATATGGCTTTAGAAGCCCTGTCCTCAAGGATTGGCAACAGTTGGCCAAAGCTTGCCTGTCAGGAGGGAATTATCTGTTGTGGACAAATGAGTTTGCAAAACAATGTCAGGCCACTGCTGAGAGAAATATGGCCCAACAAGTTCCTATTTTCTAGGATATGCCTGCAGGTGAGGAGCCTTATAGAGGAACAGATCAGCATTTAAACTTTGATATAGCAACATTTGCCCAAATTAGTGCAACTGTCAACAAGGCCTGCATATAAATAAACTTCCATCTTTTAAAGAGTAGGCTGAGCACTTTTCTAATGTAAAACGTGGACCTGATGAGCTGTTTCAGGACTTTGTCTCCAGGCTGAAGCAGGTATCAAGCAGGTTGATTAGAGATGCAGAAGCAGGACTTTGGCAGTTAAACAGCTCGCCTTTGAGAATGCTGATGCTATATAAAGCTGCTTTGACACCTTTTAGATAGAAAGGTGGCTTCTCTGATTATACTCAGATTCGTTCAGACATTGGCCCCTCGGATACACAAGGACTGGCTTTAGCTGCAGGTTTACATGGAAAGACACTTAAAGATGTTCCTTCCCAACAAAGAAATAAAGACCCAGAGAGAAAGAGGGTTGTGCTCCTGGGAGCAGCATCAGGTGCAGTCTTATGTGGCATTGGATCAAGCAGTGTCACACGAGGAAAGTAAGCCCAGGTGGGAGGAAGGAACCAGGATTGTGCCTGAGATACAGGAGAGGGAAACATTAGACTAACAAATGCCGATCAAAGAAAGATTCCCAGGGGAATTCCATGTCAGGAAATGAGGAGAGGGGCCCATCTCGGGGCCCAAGACAAATCTATGGGGTGATCAAGCAGCCTGTTCCTCCACAAGGAAATCTATTCAGGACCTTAGCACAGCCTCCCCTGGCAGTGCAGGGCTCGTTCTCAGATCTTCCATTTACACAATTTTAACTCCTGAAGTGGGTATGCAAGCTCTCCCCACTGGGGTTAATGGACGTTTACCAGGAAGCACTGTAGGAATACTGTTGGGGAGAAGTAGCTCTCCCCACTGGAGTTAATGGACGTTTACCAGGAAGCGCTGCAGGACTACTATTGGGGAGAAGTAGCTCCACTGTACAAGGGGTCTTTGTTGCTCCTGGAGTGATTGACACCGATATTGAAGGAGAAGTCCGGGTTATGACTCACTCACCAGAGGCTTGTACACTTAATTTTCCTTCCTCAAGTGCAACCTACAAATAATCAAGTTAAGGAAGGTGATGGGGGAGAGGCTGGATTTGGTTCATCTGATGCCTATTGGCTACAAGCCATCATTCACAGCAACCAGAACTCACTTTGTTTATCAATGGAAAAACCTTTTCTCGTCTTCTGGATGCTGGTGTGGATATTTCTGGCCCTCGTCCACTTGTTTCATTCTGAATTACTAACTCTGTTCCAATAGAGGTCTTCCCTAACTTCAGTCTGAAGGAAGAGTCTATCAGAGGTTCCTGAGCGTCTCCAGCTCCGGATCCTGGGACCACAGAGAACCACTTTTGCCCTCATAGATACTTGCTTTTTTTTCCCTCAAGTGAGACTAGATGGCATATCTCTTTTAAGAAAGTCAGTCAAAACTGGACTATTTTCTATTTTCTGAGACACGATCAATTCCTACAGTCTGTAATTGTAATTGTAAAGAGGGTTAGATGGAGAGGGTGCCTAGATAACAGAAAAAAAAAGATGCTACGTCGGCCCCTGGGCTTTATGTGTCCTGAGCGCCCTCTGCTGGTTATTGTACCTGGCAGGGAGGTTTTTGTGAGGGGCTCACACTGAAGACTGCTCACTGTGTCTCTAGAACAGTAATACATGGCTGTGTCCTCAGTTTGAAGATTGTTCATCTGCAGGTAGGCTGTGCTTTGGGAATCATCTCTGGAGATCGTGAATCTGCCCTTCACTGAATTAGCATAATATGTTGCGTAATTATTACTTTTACTTTTTATGCTAGCAACCCACTCAAGCCCCTTCCCAGGAGCCTGGCAGATCCAGGACATGGTATAGTCACTGAAGGTGAATCCAGAGGTCACGCAGGAGAGTTTCAATGACCCCTTAGGCTGCACCAATCCTCCCCCAGACTCAACGAGCTGCACCTCTCCATGGACACCTGCAAACAAAGAGGATCTTGATCAAGAAACTATCACGAAAGTCTATTGTATCTCTCAGTCATGTCTACTCATGCACTCAGTATCCATTGTTATTTACCTTTTAAAAGAACAACCAAAATGACGCAGTTCAGCCCCAACCCCATGTTGATTGTTCTGTTTCCAGTGCTGATCTCCAAATGGGAAGACAGGGCTAGAGTCCTCTGCCTGACCTGCAGGGGCAGGGCAGGGCTGGTTTTCACGAGCAGAGGAAGGCCATATTTGCATATTTTGTTGCATATCTTATACTCTGACCTGTGAGCCTTAGGGACAGCAGTTAATGGTGCAAGTGTCCGAAAAAAAAAAAGGAGTAGCAAAGTAAGCATGATTTCATCAAAATGTTGTTCCTTTTGTATTTGCAATAAAACATAGCAACTTCAATTTAAGTTTATTGTCCACACGCACCTATCACTGCCTGTCTTACCAGATATTATACAATAAACTCATAGGAAATTTTGAAATAAAAATTACAATGTTATAATTTTAGTGTAATTAACAAACTTCAATGAATAGTGAAAGTATATAAAAAAACTAATGTAGGAAAACTGAGCTGAGGGCATAGCATAGTGGGACAGTGTAGCACCCACAAGTCCCAAGATTTATCCTCATTACTGAAAAGATAAAGTATACATATATTTTGTATGCTTATATGTGGATGTGTTTGTTAACATCCTTGTCAATAATGCCATTATTATTTTAGTTTCCCCAAACTAAGTCTATGTCTTTGTCTGTGGTTCCCACAGGAAGGAGAAGAGTCTGCTCCCTGTCTGTAGTGTCATAGTTATATGTCTTCTTACTTATCCAGTTCCCCTGAATTGAAGTAGGACGTCCTTGCTGATTGTGGGATCAGTCTCAAGAGGACCCTTGGAATAGCTACCCCCGTATTAGAAAGGAGAAATGGGGACTAACTGTCCAATGGAATAATTAATTAATTCTACTAATAGAGAAATTGTGTTTGGCATGGCTAAAACAGTTTGTGGATTGCAGTATTTTTGTTTCTGTGGCATTCCCTGGTAAATAGACCTAATTAAACAACCAAATGCAGTGAGCTGGTGATCTGAAGTCATTTCTGCTTTGTTCCTTAAGTGATCAAATCATTTCTTCTATGGGTTTCTTATATTTAACATGATTATATGTGGGTAAGCTAAAGGAAGAAACTTTGGATGGATGCAGTAATCTCTTTTGCTATCCTGTGTTGGCACCTGACCTTTGGGGCCCCAAATGGCTGAGGTATCAGCATCACCTGCTGACATACATTCCTTTTGCATCAGGTTGATCTTGTCTGGATTTGCTCCTAAAAAGGGGTCTAGATGACATGTAGGACTCATCCAGGCATACAGTGTAGACATAGACTTCTGCTGCATGGTTTCTCTTGAGCTCAGTGCTCCTTTGCACATGTAGATGCTGCCGTCTCAGTGGTTTTCTTCTCACAAGGATACCTGGACAATATTCTAGGAATACTTCTGATAGATGTGTAGCAGACTCAACGAAATGAACATAGATATTTAGACTGGCCTCTTCATATTTCTTAGGAATTGAAAGCATTTAAATTAATCAATGCAATAACCCAGAAATAACTGCATAAAACCAAATGATCAATTCCACTTCAGCTGGCATAGAAGTGATAAGAGTAAAGCATCAGGGACATTTTCAGTTGATTTCTTCTTCATGACTTCAGGGTCCTGGTGCTCAGCTGTTCTATAGATAGAAGCTTGTTCTCAGCCAAGATATCTGGTGATCCAGGGTTGTGTTTTGTATTCAGTGATAGCATGAATCAGATGAGGCTCTTGATGAACTAAGGGATGACAATTACTTGACTAGATATTTGTTTCCTGATTTCTTGTCTCTCAGACCCAACAAAATACAATAAATTTTTTCAGCCTTATAGACTTGTATTTATTTTATTCTTCTCTTTTTTATTAATTTTGTCATGCAATGTAGTTTGATAACACCCTCCAATTCCTTCCCAAATGTATCACCAAACCTTCCTTCTCTCTCTCTCTCTCTCTCTCTCTCTCTCTCTCTCTCTCTCTCTCTGTCTCCTTTCCTCTCCCTTTCTTCACTCTCGCGTTCCCATCTTCCCTTCCTCCTGGTACTTCTTATCTATTCTTCTTCCTTGTCACTGATTTTAGTGTAGACTTTAGATTTCTGAGGATGGGGATTCAATCAGGCCTCAAGAAGAAACGCTCCTCAGTGGTTCTGTAAAAAGAGGCTTCTGCATGGACAAGCATGGTGATCAGGAAGCTGAAAGCTCACATCTTCAAATGCAAACACAAAGCAGAGAAGAAAGCAGTGGAGTGGTTTATGTTGGACTCAGGTCAAAGTCCCCTCACTCTGCCTCTTGTACAGTAATACGCAGCAGACAGCAGTGTCCTCAGATCTCAAACGTTCAGTGGAGATGGAAAGTGTTGTCAGAATTGTCTCTGGAGTCTCTGAGAATACGTCCTTCACAGAGTCTGGATCATATTCACTGTTCCCAGCAGTAACCACTGGGACCTACTCTAGTTATTTCCCCAGAGCCTGGCAGACACATTCATCCAGTAGTTACTAAAGGTGAATATGAAGGCTGAACAAGAGAGCACAGGAAACCCGATTGTACCAAACCCGCCTAAGACTCCTGCTGCACCTCGCACTGGACACACATCTGCAAACACAGAAAAAACCTGGTCAGAAAACTATCACGTGTCCACATTCCCTGTCATTCATGTCTATTCACACACTTGGCATCTCTTATTCTATACAAATTAACCCTTAAAACACAAACAAGAGAACGCAGGTGATCCACAACTCTGTGGTGAGTGTTCTGTGTTCCGTGATAATCGCTGGATGGGAAAACCTGGGAGTTCAGGGGTTTGGGTGCCCTCCAAGAGCAAGGGTCAGGGCTGGTCTGGTTTCCATGAGCTGGAGAACCATTGGCATATCTTACTGCTATATAGAGAATTCTAGAGTGGGAGTTGAAAGGTCAGTTGTCAGTGCAGATAACCGACATGGAATGAAGGGAATGGTGGCAACAACTGTGCAACATCATCAAGTGTTTGTGCATCCTACCCATAACACTTTTCTTCTTGCCTTTCCTGCCTCACAAAACAAATAACATAATTTTATGTGCTGGAGGACAAATAGAAAAGTTAATGAATATGTAATTCATACATCTAAATTAATAAATTGATTTGAAGATATAACTTGGTAATCTAGCATACATAGAGCCCTGGTGATCCACAACACTGAAGTAAATTAATTTAAAAAAAATACTGTTTGATTAATAATATAAACAATTGGAAAATCTCTACTTGCATGTTTCAGGATGTTTCTGTGTGGGGTGTTTGTGTAAACATCCTTAGGAATCAAGTCACTATTTATTGTCTTCCAAATAAGCATAGGTCCTATGTCTGCAATCATCAGAGGATGGAGAGGAGTCTGCAGCCTGGAATCTCTTGTCTACCTAGTGGCATGACATTCCCATAGTGGCCATGGGCTAAGATCCAAGATTAAGACAGTTGTAACAGCTCCCTGTATGAGAAAAAGATTTGCTTTCTACTTTTTCGGTGTGATAATTCATCCTATTGTGAGGAAAAACTGTCTTCACTGTGACTAAGAGGTCCTGTGGGTTGTGGCATTTCTATTTATATAACATCCCAGTGACAGTGACATTTATCTGCATTTATCTGTAGGTACTTCTGCTTTGGGTCCTCCAGAAAAACAGAAAAAGAAAGAATTCTGTACAGTTCAGAAAGAAATGATCATTGGTATCTTGATTGACTGTGTAACGTGTTTAAGAGAGAGGAAGAAACCCTGATGGATTCTGGAACCTCCCTTGCTGTCTGCTCTATGCATCTGCTCCTCGGGTTCCTGCCCTGGCTGAGCTGTGAGCACCGCCTGATGACCTGCAACCTCCTGAAACAGGATAGCTCTTGTCTGGGGCTCTTCTTCTGCTCAGTCACTTCAGAGTCAGGCCACCAGCTGGGACCCATCCAGGTCTAGACTGTGGATACTGGGTGTCCTTTCCATGACTTTCCTGTGTTCTAGGATCCTCCACACATGTAGATGGGTCCAGCAAAGTGATTTACCACCACAGTTCTTGTTGGAGACAATAAATGTAAGTTGCATACAGTTTCAATATATGATTACTCTCTTAGATATATATAGATCGACATGAGAATGTAATGTGGGAGTTGATGTTTGCTGTGAATATGTTTTATTGCCATTGGTTAATAAAGAAGCTGCTTTCAGCTAATGGCTTAAAAGAGTAAAGCCAAACTGAAAAAGATAGAGAGAGAAAGTAGGCAGAGTCAGGAGAAGCCATGTAGCCACTGCCAGGAACAGACACCTGTGCTGAAGCCCGCCAAAACTTTGCCATTAAGCCACAGCCACATGGGAATACACATTTAATAGAAGTGGGTTAAACAAGGATATAAGAGCTATCTAGCAATATGCTTAACTGATTGACCAAGGAGTGATATAATTAATATAATTCCTGTGTGATTATTTCGGTTCCAGGCAGCCAGGAAAGAACAAACAGTCTCCCACTACAAATTGGCAAACCAGTGTGGTTGACTATATCCATGTTAAACCTGAGAAAGCATAAAAAGGAGTTCTAGATACAAAAGAACAGAATTAAGCACGACTTTTGGGTAGCAGCATCTCCTCAGGTGGGCTCTGTTTGCTAGAAGCAAGCAGAGGTACGATTCTTTCAAGAGAAGGCTTCCTGACTCCAAAGTAGCAGCAAAACCCACAGGGCTCCTTTAAGACCACTTCCTGGTTCACCAGCAGGAAAAGCTCTACCTCTTTCAGGAGGTACAGCTACAGAGCATTTAAATGGAATCCGTGAGCAGAGTGCTATGACTTGCTTAATGGCAACACAGCCCTGCTGTGTGCCTAAAAATGGGGCAATGTACATGGCTCTCGGAGACAGTGAACATGCCTCCTCCATGTTGGACTGGATGGAGCAAGTAGGAGGACCATGTTGGCCCTAGCCAAACCTGCTTAGCATTTAAAAAAGCGGGAGAGTGCTTCTGGTCAGAAAATTATTACAAATACACAATAAAGACAGATTCAGATAAAATAGACCTCTAAATGGGACAAAGTATTGAATAAATGTATGTAGGCTTGAGAGAGAGAAGAAAACGTGTATAGAGAGTTATCAAAAGAAGTAAATCATTTTAAAAAATAAAACAAAGTCTTTAAAGGGATAGAGTACAAAAATCATAGATTAAAAGGAGAAAAGAAAAATAAGACATGTAAAGATGGAATATATACATAGAGTCTGGATTATGTATATTATTGTGTTTTATTTGAATTTTTGACTACAGAGAGACATTTGATTCTGAGAACTGCTAAGCTAAACCAACATATATGTTTTAAAGGTTTCTTGACTTTAGAATTTGGGTCTAAGAATTTGTTGTTTTGGAAAAGAGGTTCTGCTTTTGTTTCCACAGAGGATGAGAATCTGTGGATTTCTTCCAGACTAATGTGGTTTGATGGACCAAGATCCCTCGAAAGGTCACTGTGAACACCCACCTCACAAAAAAGTTAGTTGCACAATAAACAGCAGGAAGTAGTTTAAAGAGAACTACGCCCAAATTCCCAAATATTTATAAATGTTTGTTTACATTTAAAGGGGGATATGCTATAGAGATGAATAATTTGCATTGGAATGGATCTTGATCTATTGATATTAATTTTAGGTCAATTTTGTTATGTGTATGTTTCTGCTCTTGATGAAGGTATTGTGTTTGTGTAGCTCATTTAAAAATGTAATGTATAATTAAGAAATACAGGTTAATAGACGGTCATCTATAATAGTCAAGCTTGTGGTCATGTTAGTTAGATTTTTTAGATGTACAGAGATGTATTTCATATGGATAGGCATTCTTCAAACCTTTCAAAGACTATAGAATATGATATTTAAAATGTTTAAGAACTTAGGACTTTCATTGACAATGACACTCAACTGCTCCTGGCAGCACCAATCTACTTCAAGAGGATGATGTACATCAAAGAGGCTCCTTATGGAGTTGTTAGCTGTTTGACTGGACTTACAAGACCCATAAAAAAGCTGCCTAAAGAATGTGAGATAGTCCTTCTGGGTTCCTGATTCATGAAAGAGTCTGCCAGACATTCTGCCGGAGACAGAAGAAAGCAACTGATGGACTTTGCCATTACTAGACAGAACAGATCTTCAAATTTCCTGCTTTGTGGAAAAGTCTATCAGAGGTTATACGCCCATAGGTTGAAGATGGATGCTCCAAGATACAGAACAACTTTGGATTACTGTATAGGTGGTGAGATGTCTCCGTCAGTTCTAGAGATTTGGAGTTGCTTATAATGCATTTCCTGACATCTTAGGTAATATTATATCCTTCTGGTGTTTTTGAAGGAGTTGAAGAATAGATAGTTATAGTTTTCCTTACCTATGATAAAAAATAAAATAGATAATATTTTAGATATAATCCTTGCTTGATAATCGTTTTGTAATATGTAATTTTACTACATTTATATTAAAGCTTTCCTTTTTATTTAAACATAGAAGGGGAGGTGATATATGCTGTGAATATGTTTTATTGCCATTGGTTAATAAAGAAGCTGCTTTCAGTCAATAGTTTAACAGAGTAAAGCCAGGCTGGAAAGGATATATAGAGAGAGTAGGCACAGTCAGAAGAAGTCATGTAGCCACTGTCAGGGACACTTGCCTGTGCTGAAGCCTGCCAAAACTTTGCCGGTAAGACACAGCCATGTGGCAATACACAGATTAATAGAAATGAGTTAAACAAAGATATAAGAGCTAGCTAGCAATACACTTAAGTGATTAGCCAAGCAGTGATGTAATTAATATAATTCCTGTGTGATTATATTGGTTCTTGGCAACCCGGAACAAACAAGCAGTCTCCCTCTACAAGAATACACACACACACACACACACACACACACACACACACACACACACACATGAACTGAACATGAATCATAGCTTAATTCACACTTCTTACACATAGTACACACTGGAAAAGTTACACAAATATAGTACATGAGATAAAAAAAACTCATGTAACTGATAACAAATGTGGAAATATTCCAAATACAAAGAAAGTGATGAATGAACTTTCACCTATATCTAAGTATTGTGAAATGCTAAATGATCATTAAGAAATAGGAGCATTTAACACCATGTCTTTTCAACACATATTACTCTTTCTATTTCCAGGCCTCTTGCCATTGAACAGTTCAGTGACAGTAGAACAAAAGTAGTGTTTAGTTTAGATAAAATTATTCTGTGAACTGGGGTGGAATCTTCTTATCTAGAAAATAACCTATCTCTCAAAACATACTGCCATGTCTCCGGGAGAATTCTGTGTTTAAAGGACATAAAAGGTGTTGGGTCCCAAATTGGGGTGATGTATGTCAGGGACCATCCTTGATAGGGTTTGCACATTACAGGGCAGGGGCAAGAGGACTAGAAATTATTAGATAAGAAGAACAGAGCTATGAAAGAAAAGGAACAGAGACACAGAATAAAACTGGGAGGGCAGTTCAGAGAATACTGAATTCACCTGCATTTATTTTCCATATGCTTATATACCCCAATCCAATAGGGGAGTAGGGAAGAAGGTAAAAGACTGCATTAACATGATACAAAGAACAAACAGAGTCTTTGACATTACATTTCAAAAAGTAGGCATTGAGTCACTATCTAATAAGTGTCTCTGTTCTGAATCCCAATGTTAGAAATGAACATCAGTCCCTGGCAGTAAGGGAGCTACAAATCCACTATCTGATTTAAATGATAGTTTTCATTCAGCATGTGACTGCATGTGTTCTAACTAATAGGAAATGAGTCTAGGAGATTCACCCTTGGCACTTGGCATTCCTAGTATGATTCATTTCAATCACACTATAAACATAAGAATTTATAAGAAATTTTGACAATATAACTATTAGCAATACAACTAGGGTCTACTAGGTCTATGTGATCCCTAGCCGTGAACTTTTGAGCATGCTTACATGGGATGAAAGTTTCCTTTCAGACAGGCCACAAATACAGCTAGAAAGCAGTTGGTCACTGTGTAACAGCAGTTGGTACTAGTGGGTTCATCCCCCTGGAAGACTAATAGGGTAGATGGCAAAGTCTGGTACTATGTAAGATCATTACAGGCTGCATAGACCCTTCCTGAACTAGGAAATCTAGCCAGGAGAGAGAATTTCCTCTTAAGTTCAAGGATGGTTTTTCCATGTCCTCCAAAGTCCTTATCTATCAAGTAAATGCAAATTAAAACAACTTTAAGTTTTGATTTTACCCCAATTAGAATAATCATAATCAAGAAAGCAAATGCAGTCATATATGTGGGGGAAGGTTAATCCTTATTCATTGCTACGGGAGTGTAAACTAGTACAGTTACTTAGGAAACCATTTTGGAGATTTCTTCAACAAATAAGAACCAGAACTGTGACAGGAACCAGCTATATCCCTACCGAGCTTATCCTCGAATTATTCTACAAGAGACATTGGAAATCCATGTTCGTTCCTGCTGTATTTACAACAGCTGAGAAAATGGAACCAATGTATCTGTCCAAAAACAGACAAATAATAAAACTGCGAGGCATATAGACAAAGGAATATTACTCAATGGCAAAATGTTAATAATGGAATCTACAGATAATTGGATAGAATTAGAAAAAATATGAAATTGGAAAAATATGCTGAATGAGGTCACCCAAGTAGAAAAAGATTAATGCTCATTGTTCTATCTCATATGTGGATCTAAGATTGGAATGTTTTGGTTTCTGTGTTTAATTTATAAAAGCAGAGAGACTAGAAAAGATCCATTAGGGTTTCAGGCATTAAGAGATTGGATATGCTGAAGTACATATAAATAAAAATGACTGGGACAGCTACTGGAGACACAAAGATTCAAACATAAAGTGGTGCTGGGAGAAAGCAAAGGGATGGTTTGGGGTAGAGTTAACCAAATCTAACAGTTAAAAGAAAGTGGTATTTAAATCTATGATTTTGCAATGTAAGTAAAATATAATTATACAATATTTAGAATGCATGTGGTATGATACAATGAAGAGTCTAGATACTAGGAGCAAAGGAAAATGATATGTAAGATGGAAAACCATAAATTTCAACATTATTTCCATAATAAAAAGTGTACAGGCGGATCTCTGTGAGTTCGAGGCCATTCTGGTCTACAAGATCTAGTTGCAGGACAGGTTCCAAAGGCTACAGGAAAACCCTGTCACAAAAACAACAAAAATAAAATAAAATAAAAATGTCTAAAAATAATGAACAGTTCATAGTAGCCTAGTTTCACATTTGGGATATTCTTCATGTTGATGGAGTAAGTTTGTGCTCAAATTATGGTTAGGTTTTATGCATCTGTTACTGCAGTATTTTTATCCAAATCAATAAAACTAATAAATGTGCATGCAAAACTGGAGATGTCTAGATAAGACTTGTAGTTTAGTTATTAGTACTGTCTCAGTGGTCTGGTTCTGATCATGTTCTATGGTTCTGAGAGATATATGCTTAAAGGAAGCTGAGAAAATGTATGAAGAAAAGATCTGAATTTTTTCACTAATGAATCCTTGAACAGAGGTACCTGAATGGCTGAACAGTTTTGCTCCTCCAAAGAACCAGTTATTGAACATCTCAATGCTGGGAACGTGATGTCTGCCTCTGAGTTAATGGTGAGAGATCCAGGCATGCTGAAAACAGTATGCGGTGTGGCCGTTGCTCTTGGTTGCACAAAATAACTGCATGGTGAGGCCTTATTTGGGGAAAGAACTTTAAAACTGAATACAGTGTGGGAGACAGAGGGGTAGGCAACTCCAAGGAAGCAGTGTCTTCCAGACACAATAAGGATGATGCACATAAGAATCTACAGAGTCTGTGACAACATGGACAGGGCCTGGAGTGGGTAAAGTCCTGGTCTTCATGTTCTTTTGCTTATACACCATGTTATCTGATATTGTGTTTTTATATTTGCGTTCTTTTGTCTTGTGTGTCTGTGGTTCTAGTGATGTAAAAAAAAATACTCCCTTTTTTCCTATTTGCTTTCTATAGAGAAAGGAAGGTTGTGGAGTTGAGTGTGTGGGGAGGAGTGAAGGATCAGAAAGGTTTGTTAGAGGAAATCATAATCAGAATATATTGAATAAAATATTTGTTTTTCAAAAATAAGAATAAATAAAAAGAATTGAAAACAATAAAATTTTAATTTCTGAAATAATACTCATCTTTTCTGCATTTGAACATGGAAAGTTCGCATAGTAACAGCAGCAGCTGTAGTTCAGCTAATAGGCTTATAAAAAGAAATCCACAGAGGCTGCAGAGTCCTCTCCACTCTTCATCTCATTTCTGCCCTGTTGATTATTGACTCCATTGTGCCCCCTGCTGGTCGTGAGCTGCCCTGCAGGTAGATTTGTCTTGGCTAATGCTGAAGTTTCATGGTTTCTCTTGAGCAGGAACATATTCCGGTAACTGCAGTGTTCACAGAACTCAGCAAAAGAGAGAAATGGTTATTGTTTTTCCAGAGTTAGTCACTGAATATGTCAGAGATTTTAAGTTGTTTCCGTTGCCAGATACTTCTCTGGATACAGTTATATTCAGCCCAGCAGTACCAACCAGTATTGCAGTAACTACAGGAGAAGTCAGGGTCATTTATAGCTTCCTCAGGCTATATCTGGGTCAAAGCACCTGAATCAGATCATCACTGTAGTGATATTTAATTTGTATAAATAAAATATTTCATTTGTATAAATAAAATAAGCTTTATAAATAAAGCTTGCCGGAAGACCAGGGAGTGAAACAGCCACATTGATCAGCCTTACAGACCAGGCAGTGGTGACACACACCTTTAATCCCAGTTGCCACACTAGTTTGCCATAGAAACCTGGTGGTAGTGATACATGACTTTAATCCCAGCACAAGAAAGGAGTATAAAACAGGAGGAGACAGCTCTCACAAACAGTCTCATTCTGAGATTCTGGGAGGCAAGATTGTTGTTTCAGACTGAGGTAGAGATAAAAGCCAGTGGCTGGCTATTTTGCTTTTCTGAACTTCAGGGTGAACCCCAATTTCTGTCTCTGAGTTTTATTAATCATGCCACAGACAACAGTGTGTCTTGATCTTGTATATAGCACACCACACATCTGTTGTGGGAGTAACTTCCGCTGCCTCAACCAATAGTCGCTGAAATACGAGCCCACAGTGCAGCGGGGAGCGACTTCCGCTCCGTCAGCCAATAGCTGCTGAAATACCAGCCCACTGGGGCGTGGTATATTTCTCTTTTAAAAAGAGAAGCAGATCTGGATCAGGCTCTCTTGGTTCCGGCTCTTGGTTCCGGTGCTTGCTCCCGGCTCCTGCTCCAGGCTCCTGCTCCTGGCTCCTGCTCCAGCAACTAGGCTCCCTTCCTGACGGTTTACGGTGTATGTAAGTTTTACCCCCCAAAATAAATAACCCCTTAAAACATAACTGGTGTGGGATTGATTCACCGATACACATCCACATAAGAATTCCTGAGACACTGAGATACAGAAGACAACAGAAAGAGGAGGAACCAGTGTGGTACTCACAGATCAGTTAACAATTCCAGAAAAATATGCTCGCAATGAAGAAACAGAAGTCAAGCAAATTTGGTCTGTTACTCAATATGGATCCTGACTGAATATTTGGCTATATTTAAAGAAATAAGTAAAGTAGAGATCTGTTTGATAAGAATCCTCATGGGTGGCGTATATGTGATTGTAACATCTTTAACTCTCCATACCTACTTTCCAAGACCCTCTTATTCCTGGACAAAGCAAGTGTTAGTAAAGCTTTTCAGAAGCTGAATGTTTTCACAGATAAAGGGTAAATTTGTAACGTTTTAGAACAAGAGAAGCCAATAACATCATGTAAGATTTTGTCTGCATTTGTCCTTAAATGTATTAAGTAGAGGTACACAAATTGACACAAAAATACATGCTACAAAAAGTCAGATTGTATGTACACTTTGCAATAATATACCTAATATAGCAAGAGAGAGCCAGCAGGTAGTTGTCTGAGCATGACTTCTCTTCTCCCATTGGTCAGAATGGACAGGATGTACTCTGAACTTCCATTCCACAATGCAGCACCCTCTTCATGATAGAGTAACACTTACACTTACAATCCAGTGTTCTGGATGTGCTTATCTTGGGTTTCAGATTCTGTTATTGCCTTATTAGTGGTTATATTGTTATATTCCATAGTCCAGTATGGCAGAGTAGCAATGTGAAGGAGTGCTTGCCAGATTAAGCAGAATATATTTTCATACGCATCCTCCTAATGATACACATTCCCAAAAGTCTGACTCTTAGATATTTATCAAAAATTATGTGGGATTCTTCTTTTAGATTGAACTAATACGAGGATGACAATATGTGATGCACTGGTGCAATGTCTGAGAATCTGTGCAGGGGTTTTCTGTGAAAACATGTATACTTCGAAGTCTATCATTCTCCCATCCATACATCACTCTGAATTATATGCCCACTCTTATTGATTGGCTCTGTTTCATTGATCATAAATGCCTCAGTTGTCCTTCTGATACATTTGATGGTACTTAAGTCTCCTTAAGGGCCTGTGCACAATTGGTACAACTCCTGAGCCCAACAGCCAGGAGGAGAATTTCCAGAACCTGACCCAAATATCCTCACCCTGATTCTCTCAAAGATTAATACATCATGGTTCTTCCGTGGTCAGATAGCTGAGCCTCAGGAAGAACTCTTTGGATATGACTCTGGCCATGTCTGAAGTGTCCACTCTGCATGGTATCATTGAAGGAAGTTACAGACAAGTTCTCCAATCCATTCCTCTAGAACTACGTCATACATGAGCCTTTCTAGCAAGAAAGATCCAGACGGGACAATTCAAGGAAACTAT
Source organism: Myodes glareolus (assembly GCF_982192425.1). NCBI lineage: Eukaryota > Metazoa > Chordata > Mammalia > Rodentia > Cricetidae > Myodes > Myodes glareolus. Next base: position 6,025,034 of record NC_142036.1, on the reverse strand, counting down.
ATGTGATAGAGAGTTGGACTTAGGCCCATATAACCTTTTTCAGATGGATAGGAAAAACCTGGTGACAAAATTAAATCAAAGACATCAAAAAGTAAACACAAATCACCAGTTTGTAATTATATGAGAAAGAATTGTCCTTTTGATGAGCATCCACAAAAATCAAATGGATGTATTAAAAAAAAACTTTGTGGTTCTGAAAAAACGATACAGGTTACAGGGTCAGAATTCATTTTCCAGAGGTTAAACTCAAACAAGTTATTCTTTGTCTCCTAGAAACTTTAGAGTGGAAAAACTTGATTTTGTCTAATACTAAGATTCATCAGGTGAACAAGCATACGGACATTTCTCCAGTGAAGGCAAACCCTGCTTGGAAATCACAGAGACCAAGTATTCTTGAGAAGCCTAGTGTCGTCACAGAGCAAGGACTTTAATGAGGTAGATAAGAACGGTGGTGTCATAAGAAACCCCACTGGTAATGACATCAGCTTATAAGCCTGAGGTCTCATGCATGCAATATAAGACATCAGAGCACGTAGTGTGAAATATGACAGCAGACATCACAATACTCCTTGAGCTAAAGTTTTCTAACCATGTTAGCAGCTGCCCCTACTGTGCTTACAGTAATCCATTCTTACAAGTTGCTAAGTTCAAAATTATTCTACACAGTGATGAATCCCCACTTTGCAACTGGAGGAAGACAGGAATATACTTTGGCCACTCAATGGTATTTAGTGCACTATTTTTGATTTAGCATACAGTTCCTTAGAATTGGAAAAGAGGATTTACACTTGCAAAAATACATTCCAGATGATACAATCTATCATTCTATATCATTCATATTTCTCATAGAGAGGAGTTACATGCTGTCGGAACATGTAAAATCAGTCATCATTTGTAGCTGTGTCTCAATGGCAAAAGTCCTGGAGATCCCAAATGCCATGTGTCTATGCCTCTTGCTGTATAATCATTTATCCAAATCACAGTCTTCAGCAAAGCACCAAGTATGACTGTGACAATCATGAATCCCAGAGACTGTAGGATTAGGTCTTGTTTCACTGTAAGTCGGTGTTCACATGGTAGGATACAGGTGCTCAGGAAAACTTTAAATGAGTAATTAGTGATCAGTGTTTCATCTCTGAAACTACCCCTCAGATCTCATGAATATGAACTGGGTTGATGAATGAGTTTTGTTAATAGTAACTCAACAGCAACGTTGGTCATCTCCTAGGAATTAAACATTGACTTACTATGTGATCAAATATATCTTTTCTAAGATACTGATCCAATTATGGTAGAAACATGTTTTAACATTAACATCAACAAGAAAATATATGGATCAATGTTATTAATTTAAAACTTTCTCTGGAGAAGTGAGTGTCTGGGTTCCCAGTTGGAAAGCCCAGCTCTATGAATCCCAGCCTCTGGAGGGACATTTTGTGTCATCCCAACCCCCACCCAGCTACACCCCAGAGACCTGGGAGTAGTATTCCCACACCCACAACAATTCCCCCACTGCATCTCTGACCACTGGAACATTGGCCCTGACTGCTCCTGGAGAGGTGAGTGTCTGGCTTCCTGGTTAGAGGTCCCTGCTCTCTAAGCCATAGCACCAAAGAGGCACATCCCACGCCCCACCCACAATCACCAAACCCCAGAGATGTTGAAGCAGCCTTTCCACAGCTGCAATCATCTGCCTCTGCACCTACGACCACTGTAGCCTTGGCCCTAACTATACCTGGAGAGGAGCACCCAGAGAAACATCAGTGACTACCAGAGGCACAGCCCCACCTGTACCAGAGAAAGAATAACCACCTAAAGCACAAGCCCCACCTGCCCATTTAGAGGAAGAGAGGCCCCTAAAGCACAGGCCCCACCTGCACCCCTTGGAGGAAGAATGGGTAGGTGCCAATGCAAGAATATATTAACAACCTAAAGAGCAATATGATAATACCTGAACATACTGGACCGATAAAAAGAGGACCTGAACATCCTGACCCAGAAGAAGCAGAAGAAAATGTACTTAAATATAACTTTATGGAGATAATAAAGACTTTTAAGGAAGAAATGAAAAACTCCCTTAAAGAAATAGGGGGAAAGACAAATAAAAATGGAATAAATCAATAAAGTTCTTAAAGAAAGTCAAGAAAGCTAACAAAAAAAACAAACAGGAAAAGTAAACAGTTCAAGACTTGAAAATTAAAATGGAGTCAATAAAGAAAACACAAACCGAGGGAATTACGGAAATGGAAAAATCTGAATAAAAGAACAAGAACTATGCATGCAAGAAAAACCAACAAATTAGAAGAGATGGAAAGAAAATCTCAGGGGTTGAAGATACAATAGAGGAAATAGATTCTTTGGTAAAAGAAAGTGTTAAATCCCACAAATCCATAACACAAAACATCCAGGAAATCTGGGACACCATGAAAAGACCAAACCTAAGAAAAATGAGGAAAGAAGAAAATATATCAACAAAATCATAGACGGAAATTTTCCCAACCTAAAGAAAGATAATCCTAGGAAGTTATAAGACGATTACAGAACATCAAATAGACTGGAACAAAAAAAGTGCCCTCAACATATAATAAGCAAAACACTAAACATAGGGAATAAAGAAAGAATATTAAGAGACACAAAAGAAAAGGGCCAATGAACATATAAAGGCATACCTATCAAACTTACCCCAGACTTCTCAGTGGAAACCGTGAAAGCCAGAAGGTCCTAGACAGGTATACTGCAGAAACTAAGAGACCACAGATGCAAGCCCAGACTTGTATTGAAGATTTCAATCACCATAGTCGGAGAAGACAAGATATTCCATGACAAAACCAGATTTAAACAATACATAGTCACAAATCCAGCCTTACAGAAAGTACTAGAAAGAAAGCTCCTACCCAAAGAACTAAGATGAACCCACAAAAAAACAGGCAAGAGACAACCTCACATCTCACACAAGCAAACCCAAGGAAGGAAAACACACAACACTACCACCAAAAAATGACGTGAATAAAGAAACACTGGTTATTAATATCTCTTATACCAACAGACACAATTAACTTATAAAAAGACACAGATTAACAGAATGGAAATAAAAATAGGATCAATTCTTCAGCTGCATTCAAGAAACAAACTTCAACCTCAAAGACAGACATTATCTCAGAGTGAAGGATTGGAAAATTTTTCAAATCAAATGAACCTAAGAAACAGCAGGTATAGCTATTCTAATATCTAACAAAATAGACTTAAAACTAAAATTAATCAGAAGAAATAGAGAAAGACACTTTATATGCATCACAAGAAAAATGCATCAAGATGACTTCTCAATCCTGAACTACTATACCCCAATTACAAGAGAAACCACATATGTAAAAGAAACATTACTAAAACTTAAATCACACACCAAAACCCACACATTAATAGTAGGAGACTTCAATACCCCACTCTCCCCAATGGACATATCAACCAGAAAAAAACTTCACAGAGAAATAAGAGATCTGATAGATGTCATGACTCAAATGGAATTAACAGAAATCTACAGAACATTCCACCTAAACAAAATATATATATACCTTCTTCTTAGGAACTCATGAAACTTTTCTCTAAAACTGACCACATACTCAGTAACAAAGCAAGCCTCAATGGATACAAAAAAAATGAAGTAACTCCCTGTATCTTATCAAATCACCATGGTATAAAGTTAGAATTTAATAATAACACTAATTGTGAAAAGCCCACAAACGGATGAAAGTTGAAAAGTTCTCAGTTGAACCACTATTGGGTCAAAGAAGAAATAATAAAGAAATAAAAGACTTCCTAGAATTCAATAAAAATGAAGGCAAAATATACCCAAACTTATGGAACACTATAAAAGCAATGCTAAAAGGAAAGTTCATAGCATTAAGTGCCTACATTAAAAAAAGGGGGGGGGAGAAAGCTCACACTACTGACTTAACAGCATACCTGAAAGCTCTAGAACAAAAAGAATCAGACTCACCCAGGAGGAGTAGATGACAGGAAATAATCAATACAAAGAATCCATGAAACAAAGAGCTGGTTTTTTGAGAAAATCAACAGGATAGACAAATTCTTATCCAAACTAATCACAGGGTAGAGAGAAAACATCCAAATAACAAAATCAGAAATAAAAATGGGGACATAAAAAAAGACACTGAGGAAATTCAGAGAAACATTAGGTCCTACTTAGGAAATCTGTACTCCACAAAATTGGAAAATACAAAAGAAATGGACAATTTCCTAGATAGGTAACACATACCAAAACTAAATCAGGACCAGGTGAACAATTTAAATAGACCTATACCTGCAAGGAAATAGAAGCAATCATCAAAAGCTTCCCAACCAAAAAAGTCCAGGGCCAGATGGTTTCAATGTAGAATTCTCCCAGAATTTCAAAGAACTAATACCAATATCCCTTACAGTGTTCCATATAATAAAAACATAAGGAACATTGTCAAACTCTTTTTATGAGGCTACCTGATACCAAAACAGACAAAGACTAAACCAATAAAGAGAATTAGAGAGCAGTCTCACTCATGACCATACTCATGAAGCAAAAATACTCAATAAAATACTGGCAAACCAAATGCAAGAACACATCAAAAAATCATCTACAATGATCAAGTCAGCTTCATCCCAGAGATCCAGGGAGGGTTCAACATATAAAAATATATCTATGTAAGAATAATAGGGGTAGAAGAAGGAGAAGAATTGCAGATCAAAGGTTCAGAAAATATATTCAACAAAATTATAGAAGAAAACTTTCCCAACCTAAAGAACGATATTTCTATGAAGGTTCAAGAAGTATACAGAACACCGAATAAACTGGATCAAAAAAAATCCCCTCGCCATATAATAATCAAAGCACAAAGCATTCAGATTAAAGAAAGAGTATTAAGAGCTGCAAAGGAAAAAGGTCAAGTAACTTATAAAGGTAAACCTATCAGACTCCTCTATGGAAACCATGAAAGCCAGAAGGTCCTGGATAGAGGTACTGCAGAAACTAAGAGACCATGGATGCAAGCACAGATTACTATACCCAGTCAAGCTATCGTTCACTATCAATGGAGAAAACAAAATATTCCAGGATAAAAACAAATTTAAACAATACGTAGCTACAAATCCAGCCTTACAGAGAGTATTAGAAGGAAAATCACAACCCAAGGAATCCAACTTTCTCAGCACTGCCTACAATAACTCAGACAGCGACCCTTCACAAGCACAACTCAAAGAAGGGAAACACGTACACTCTACTACAGAAAAAAACAAAATAAAATAAAATAAAATAACCGGAGTCAACAACCATTGGTCATTAATATCACTTAATATCAATGGACTCAATTCACCAATAAAACGGCACAGACTTAGAGATTGAATATACCCTAGAGATTCCCTAACATACTACAAAAGCATTTGTTCAACTATGTTCATAGCAGCACTATTTGTAATAGCCAGAACCTGGAAACAGCCTAGGTGCCCCTCAATAGAAGAATGGTTAAAAAAGGTGTGGAACATATACACATTAGAGTTTTACTCAGCGGTAAAAAACAATGACATCTTGAATTTTGCATGCAAATGGATGGACATAGAAAATGCTTTACTGAGTGAGGTAAGCCAGACCCAAAAAGAGGAACACGGTATGGATTCACTCATAAGTGGATTCTAACCATAATTAAAGGTCTTTGAGCCTATTATTCATGATCCTAGAGAAGCTAAATAAGAAGATGAACCTGATGAAGATTATTTAGCTATCCGCCAGGAGGTAGGAAATAGTCAAGAGTCCCAGGTAACCTCGAGTACATGGGGGGAGGAGGGTTGTTGGAAGGGGAGAGGGTTAGAGAGAAGGGAGTAGGGGAGGAATGGAGAAAGCTCGGTTGACCGGGATGGGGGGAAGGGAGGAAGGATGAATGTGGGATCAGGGAAGAATATATTTCAAATAAGGGAGTCATTTTAGAGTTTACAGGAGACTTGATTATATATGGGATCCCAGGTCCAAGGAGAGATCCCCAGATTGTTCTCTGGACAGAGGAGAGGGTGCCTGAACCGGCCTTGGCCCATAACCATACTGATGAATATTTTGCTTATCACCATAGATCCTTCATCTGGCGATGGATGGCGATACAGACGGAGACCCACATTGGAGCACCGGACTGAGCCCCCCAAGGTCCAAATGAGGAGCAGAAGGACGAAGAAAATGAAGAAGGAAATGGGGACTGCGAGGGATGCTATCACCCACTGATACAAGGGGTCGGATCTAATGAGAGTTTACCAAGGCCAGTTGGGCTGCGACTGAACGAGCACGTGATCCAACCAGATTCTCTGAATGTGGCTGGATTCTCTGAATGTGGCTGGCCCGAAGTCTTTCTGAAAAGCCATTGACTATGACACTGGGACTTGTTTCCTCTGCATATACTGGATTTTGGGGATCCAGTCTGTTCGGATACTCACCTTCCTGAACCTGGAGAGAGGGGGGAGGAACTTGAACTTCCCACAGGGCAGGAAACCCTGACTGCCCTAAGGGACGAAGAGGGAGGAGGAGAGGGAGTGGGAGGAGTGGGAGGGTGTTGGGAAGAGGGGCGGAAATGGAAACTTTTATAATTTAATAAAATTACTTTCAAAAAAAAAAGAAAACAGGATCCAACATTCTGATGTTTACAAGAAACACACCTCAACCACAAAGACAGGCACCTACTCAGGGTAAAGGGTTGGGGAAAGCTTTTCCAAGCAAATGGACCTAAGAAACAAGCGGGTGTGGCCTTTCTAATATCTAACAAAATCGACTTCAAACTAAAATCAATCAGAAGAGATGGAGATGGACATTTCATACTCATAAAAGGAACAATCCGTCAGGAAGAAGTCTTATAGGTACACAGGTCGTTCCCCATTTTGCCCGAGGCACTATGCAGGGCCATTCTGTGCCTGGTTCCACTGAACCAGCTTGAGGGTGTAGCATAGAGAGAACTCACCCTCTCCTGTTATGATAATTTCACCTACAGCCCAAGGGTATCTCTTAGAGAGAACTCTCCCTCTTCTGTTATGGTAATTCCACCTGCAAGCAAGGTTCTTGCCCAGACAAGGTTCTCAGGTCAGCTTCTCTCTGACCCTGAGCAGGGCCACCTGGCTTCCTTCTTTTCTCTGTTCAGCAGCTCTCCGACCTTGGGTGTGGTCCCCTGATTTTTCTCTTTCCTTGGTCCTGATGGGGGGCTGGTGTCTTTCTGCCCCACAGTATAAATACCTGACTTATGCTTAATAAAGTGGCCATTTGCCACTTGCTCTTTGGTGAATGAGCCCAGTCTCTTGTGTGTGTGTCTGTTTTAACCCTTTAGGATATTAATCCATTCTCGTGGGCTCGGTTCGGGAAAGTGGGCGCCTGTTTCGAGGTTCGGGGGTGTTCACAGAAAAGTGCGGAGGCAACAAAGTCTCAATCCTGAATATCTATGCCCCTAATATAAAGGCACCCACTTATGTAAAAGAAACACTTCTAGAACTCAAGGCAGTCATCAAACCACACACACTAATAGTAGGAGGCTTCAACACACCTCTCTCACCAATGGACAGGTCAATCAGACAGAAACCTAACAGAGAAATAAGATAATTCTGGGAGGTATTGAATCAAATGGACATAACAGACATCTATAGAACACTCCACCCAAATAGAAGAGAATATACCTTCTTCTCTGCAGCTCATGGAACCTTCTCGAAAATTGACCACATACTCGGTAACAAAGCAAACTTACACAGATACAAAAAGAATATTAGTAACCACCTGTGTCTTGTAAGACTACCATGGATTAAACTTAGAATTCAACAACAATGCTACCCCCAGGAAGCCAACAAACTCATGGAAGTTGAACAGTCAATTACTAAATCACCCCTGGGTCAAGGAAGAAATAAAGAAAGAAATTAAAGTCTTCCTTGAATTTAATGAAAATAAAGACACAACATACTCAAACCTATGGAACACTATGAAAGCAGTGCTAAGAGGAAAGTTCATAGCACTAAGTTCCCAATTAAATAAAATGGAGAAAGCACGCATTGGAGACTTAACAGCACACTTGAAAGCTCTAGAAAAAAAAAAGAAACTGATTCACCCAGGAGGAGTACAAGACTGGAAATAATCAAACTGAGGGCTAAAATCAACAAAATAGAAACACAGAAAACAATCCAAAGAATCAATGAAGCAAAAAGCTGGTTCTTGGAGAAAATCAAAAAGATTGAAAAACCCCTCCACAAACTAATCAAATGGCAGAGAGAGAACACGCAAATTAATAAAATGAAAAGGGGGACATAACCACAGACACAGAGGGAATTCAGAGAATCATTAGATCTTACTACGAAAGTTTATATGCCACAAAGTTGGAAAATGTAAAAGAAATGGACATTTTTTTAGATAAGTAACATATACCAAAATTGAACCAAGACCAGGTGAACAATCTAAATAGAACTGTCAGTCGTGAAGAATTAGAAGCTGATATCAAAAATCTCCCTACGAAAAAAAGTCCAGGACCAGATGGTTTCAATGCAGAATTCTACCAGAACTTCCAGGAAGAGCTAATATCTACACTCCTTAATGTATTTCAGAATATAGAAACAGAAGAGTTATTGCCAAACTCTTTTTATGAAGCTACAGTTACCCTAATACCAAATCCACACAAAGACACAACCAAGAAAGAGAATTACAGGCCAATCTCACTCATGAACATTGACACAAAAATTCTCAATAAAATACTTGCAAACCGAATCCAAGAACACATTAGAAAAATTATCTGTTATGATCAAGTAGGCTTCATTCCAGAGATGCAGGGCTGGTTCAACATATGCAAAGCTATCAATGTAATCCATCATATAAATAAACTGAAAGAAAAAAAACATATGATCATTTCATTGGATGCTGAAAAAGCATTTGACAAAATACAACATCCCTTTATGATAAAGGTGCTGGAGAGATTGGGGATATGAGGATCATACCTAAATATAATAAAAGCAATATATAGCAAGCCGACAGCTAACATCAAATTGAATGGAGAGAAACTCAAAGCCATTCCACTAAAATCAGGAACACAACAAGGCTGTCCACTATCTCCATACCTCTTCAATATAGTGCTTGAAGTTCTAGCAATAGCAATAAGACAACATAAGGGGATCAAGAGGATTCGAATTGGAAAGGATGAAGTTATACTTTCTTTATTTGCAGACGATATGATAGTGTACATAAGCGACCCCAAAAACTCTACCAAAGAACTCCTACAGCTGATCAACACCTTTAGTAATGTGGCAGGATACAAGATCAACTCCAAAAAGTCGGTTGCCCTCCTATACACAAAGGATAAAGAAGCAGAGAGGGAAATCAGAGAAACATCACCTTTCATGATAGACACAAATGGCATAAAATATCTTGGGGTTACTCTAACCAAGGAAGTGAAAGACCTATTTGACAAGAACTTTAAGTCTTTGAAGAAAGAAATTGAGGAGATTACCGGAAAATGGAAAGACCTCCCCTGCTCTTGGATTGGGAGGATCAACATAGTAAAAATGGCAATTCTACCAAAAGAAATCTATAGATTCAACGCAATCCCCATCAAAATCCCATCAAACTTCTTCACAGACCTTGAGAGAACAATAATCAAGTTTATATGGAAAAACAAAAAACCCAGAATAGCCAAAACAATCTTATACAATAAAGGAACTTCTGGAGGCATTACCATCCCTGACTTCAAACTCTATTACAGAGCTACAGTATTGAAAACAGCTTGGTATTGGCATAAGAACAGAAAAGTCGACCTATGGAATCAAATAGAAGACCCAGATATTAACCCACAAACCTATGAACACCTGATTTTCGACAAGGGAGCTAAAGGTATGCAATGGAAGAAGGAAAACATCTTTAACAAATGGTGCTGGCATAACTGGATGTCAACCTGTAGAAGAATGAAAATAGATCCATATCTATCACCATGCACAAAACTCAAGTCCAAATGGATTAAAGACCTCAACATTAATCTGTCCACTTTGAACCTGATAGAAGAGAAAGTGGGAAGTAGTCTACAAGATATAGGCACAGGAGACCACTTCCTAAGCAGAACCCCAGGAGCTCAGACGATAAGAGAAGCAATGAATAAATGGGACCTCCTGAAACTGAGAAGCTTCTGTAAAGCAAAGGACACTGTCAGTAAGACCAAAAGGCTACCTTCCGACTGGGAGAAGATCTTCACAAATCCCTCATCAGACAAAGGTCTGATCTCCAAAATATACAAAGAACTCAAGAAACTAGACACTAAAACTCTAACTAACCCAATTAAAAAATGGGGTACTGAACTGAACAGAGAATTCACAACAGATGAACTCCGAATGGCCAAAAGGCACTTAAGGTCATGCTCAACCTCCTTAGCGATCAGGGAAATGCAAATCAAAACAACTTTGAGATATCATCTTACACCTGTCAGAATAGCCAAACTCAAAAACACCAATGATAGCCTATGCTGGAGAGGATGTGGGGTGAGGGGAACACTCATCCATTGTTGGTGGGAATGCAAACTTGTGCAGCCACTGTGGAAATCAGTGTGGCGGTTTCTCAGGAAACTGGGAGTCAACCTCCCTCAGGACCCAGCAATTCCACTCTTGGGAATATACCCAAGAGATGCCCTATCATACTACAAAAGCATTTGCTCAACTATGTTCATGGCAGCACTATTTGTAATAGCCAGAACATGGAAACAATCGAGGTGCCCCTCAATAGAAGAATGGTTAAAAAAAGGTGTGGAACATATACACATTAGAGTTTTACTCAGCAGTTAAAAACAATGACACCTTGAATTTTGCATGCAAATGGATGGACATAGAAAACGCTTTAGTGAGTGAGGTAAGCCAGACCCAAAAAGAGGAATATGGTATGTACTCACTCATAAGTGGATTCTAGTCATAGTTAAAGGTGTTTGAGCCTATAATTCGTTATCCTAGAAGAGCTAAATAAGAAGGTGAACCTGAAGAAAATCATATAGTTATCCTCATGGATATTGGAAGTAGACAAGATTGCCAGGCAAACTTGGGTGCACGGGGGTTGGGGTGTGGAAGTAAGGGGAGATGGTTAGAGAGAAGGGAAAGGGGGAGGATTGGGGATGGCTTGGGGGAATGGGATGGGGAGGGAGGGAGGAAGGATGGATATGGGAGCAGGGAAGTATATATCTCAACTAAGGGAGCCATTTTAGGGTTTGTAAGAGACTTGATTCTAGAGGGGTTCCCAGTCCCAAGGAGAGGTACCCAGATTGTTCCCTGGGCAGCAGAGAAGAAGGTGCCTGAACTGGCCTTGGCCCATAACCATACTGATGAATATTTTGCAGATGATATGATAGTCTACATATGTAAGCCCAAAAAACTCTACCAGGGAACTCCTACAGCTGATAAATGCCTTCAGTAATGTGTCAGTATACATGATCAACTAAAAAAAAATAGTAGCCCTCTGATAGACATAAAAAAGCTAAAAAAAATCAGAGAAACATCACCATTCACAATAGCCACAAGTAACATAAAATATCTTGGGGTAGCACTAACCAAAACAGTGAAAGATCTGTTCAACAAGAACCTTAAGTCTTTGAAGAAAGAAATTGAAGAAGATACCAGAAAATGGAAACATCTCCCATGCTCTTGGATAGATAAGATCAACATAATTAAAAATGATAATCCTACCAAAACCAATCTATAAATCTCAACACAATTCTACACAAAACTTGAAAGAACAACACTCGACTTCAAATGGAAAATCAAAAATCCCAAGATAGCCAAAACAATCCTGTACAATAAAGGAACTTATGGAGCCAACACCATCCCTGACATCAAGCTCTATTATAGAGCTACAGTAATGAAAATAGCTTAATGTTGTCATAAAAACAGACAGGTTGATCAACGGAATTGTGCAAAGACCCAGATATGAATCCACTCACCTATGTACACTTGATTTTTGACAAAGAAGCTAAAATTATACAATGGAAAAAAGAAAGCATCTTCAGCAAATGCTGCTGGCATAATAGATGTCAATATGCAGAAAAATGCAAATGGATCTATACCTATCCCCATGCACAAAACTCAAGTCCAAATGGATTAAAGTCCCCAATGTAAGGCAGACCACACTGAACCTGACAGAAGAGAAAGTAGGAAGTAGCCTTCAATGCATGGGTATAGGAGACCACTTCCTTAATATAATACCAGTAGCACAGACACTGAGAGCAACCATAAATAAATGGGACTTGCTGAAACTGAGAAGTTTCTGTAAAGGAAGGGGAAAAGTCAATAAGACAAGAAGGCAGCCTTCTGAATGGGAAAAGATCTTCAGCAACCCCACACCAAACAAAAGACTGATCTCAAAAATATATAAAGAAAACAAGAAATTCGACATCAAATTCCAAATAACCCAAGTGAAAAATGAGGTAGAGAACTAAACAGAATTCTTAATAGAAAGATCTCAAATGGCCAAAAGACATGTTAGGAAATGTTTGACATTTTTATCCATCAGGGAAATGCAAATCAAAACTACTCTGTAATACATCTTACACCAGTCAGACAGATTAACATCAAAAACACCAATGAGAGAGGGGTGAGTGTGATTCGGGCCCATGACAAGGGCCCTGCGAGGAGGAGCTAGGACTTTCCCCGACCCCATAGACTCCCAGGTCAGCCTGCTCTGCTGGCTCCACCCTGCTAGCGCCTCTGCCAGCCATCCCAGCTTCCATCCAGAGGGCCATCAGAGGGGTGAGTGTGATTCGGGCCTGCGGCAGGGGCCCGGTGAGGAAGAGCTTGGACTTTCCCCGACCCCATAGGCTCCCAGGCCAGCCTGCACTGCTGGCTCCACCCTGCTAGCGTCCCCGCCAGCCATCCCAGCTTCCATCCAGAGGACCATCAGAGGGGTGAGTGTGATTAGGGGGGCGAGGAGGAGCTAGGACTTTCCCCAACTCCACAGACTCCCAGGTCAGCCTGCTCTGCTGGCTCCACCCTGCTAGCAGCTCCGCCAGCCATCCCAGCTTCCATCCAGAGGGCCATCAGAGGGGTGAGTTTGCTTCAGGCCTGTGGCAGGGGCCAGGTGAGGAGGAGCCCGGACTTTCCCCGACCCCATAGGCTCCCAGGCCAGCCTGCACTGCTGGTTCCACCCTGCTAGCATCCCCGCCAGCCATCCCAACTTCCATCCAGAGGGCCATCGGAGAGGTGAGTGTGATTAGGGCCCGCGGCAGGGGCCCGGCGAGGAGGAGCTAGGACTTTCCCCGACCCCATAGACTCCCAGGTCAGCCTGCTCTGCTGGCTCCACCCTGCTAGCAGCTCCCCCAGCCATCCCAGCTTCCATCCAGAGGGCCATCAGAGGGGTGAGTTTGCTTCAGGCCTGTGGCAGGGGCCTGGTGAGGAGGAGCCCAGACTTTCCCCGACCCCATAGGCTCCCAGGCCAGCCTGTACTGCTGGCTCCACCCTGCTAGCGCCTCTGCCAGCCATCCCAGCTTCCATCCAGAGGGCCATCAGAGGGATGAGTTTGCTTTGGGCCTGCGTCAGGGGCCCTGCGAAGAGGAGCTCGGTCTTTCCCCGACCCCATAGACTCCCAGGTCAGCCTGCTCTGCTGGCTCCACCCTGCTAATGCCCCCGCCAGCCATCCCAGCCTCCAGCCAGTGGGCCATCGGAGGGGTGAGTTTGCTTCAGGCCAGCAGCAGGGGCCCGGCGAGGAGGAGCTTGGACCTTCCCCAACCCCATAGACTCCCAGGTCAACTTGCAGTGCTGGTTCCACCCTGCTAAGCTCTCCCGCCTGCCATCCCAGCTTCCATCCAGGTACAAATTTCTATATTTCTCCCCGCCCACTGGGGCCATAAAATTTCCCCAGCTCAGCTGCCTTGCACACTGGGTCTGCTCTGTAGGCGCATCCCGGAAAGAGGGAGTGCCTGTGCTTCAATAGTCTGCCTGAGGAAAGGTAGGCATTCTATCAGTGAACTCCCTGCCCAACAAGGGAACCTGATCCGCTACCAGAAGTTCCAATAGAGAGCATTTGAACGAAGAGATGGGCAGACACCAAGGCAAGACCTCCTCCAACAATCTGAAAAACAAAATGAAAACACCAGATCCCAACGACCCTACAACAGAAGGATTTGAACACTCTAACCCAGATGAAGTGTAAAAAAGTGCCATTATGAAAGCAATAGAGTCCCTTAAACAGGATATGAATAACTCCCTTAAGGAACTGGTCGAGAAGTATAACAAAAAGTTTGAAGAAATGAGTATAGAAATGGATGAGAAATATAAAAAAAAGTTTGAAGAAATAAGTAAATCCGTGAATGATACCCTGAGAAACCAAGAAAAAACAATCAAACAAGTAAAGGAAATAGTCCAAGAATTGAAAACTGAAATGGAGGCAATGAAGAAAACACAAAACGAGAACCGGCTGGATATGGAAAACCTAGGTAAACGAGCGGAGACTACAGAATCAAGCATAACCAATAGAATACAAGAGATAGAAGAACGAATCTCAGATTCTGGAGATACCATAGAGAAAATAAATGCTCTGGTCAAAGAAAACAGCAAATTCAACAAATTCTCTTCACAAAACATTCAGGAAATCTGGGACACAAAAAAAAAACCAAATCTAAGAATAATAGGGGTTGAAGAAGTAGAAGAACTGCAGATCAAAGGCCCAGAAAATATATTTAACAAAATTATAGAAGAAAACTTTCTCAATCTAAAGAATGATATTCCTATGAAGGTTCAAGAAGCATACAGAATGCCGAATAGAGTGGATCAAAAAAATAGTCCCCTCGACATATAATAATCAAAACACAAAACATCCAGATTAAAGAAAGAATATTAAGAGCTGCAAAGGAAAAAGGTCAAGTGACTTATAAAGGTAAACCTATCAGGCTTACACCAGACTTCTCTATGGAAACCATGAAAGCCAGAAGATCCTGGAGAGAGGTACTGCAGAAACTAAGAGACCATGGATGCAAGCCCAGACTACTTTACCCAATCAAGCTATCATTCACTATCAACGGAGAAAACAAAATATTCCAGGATAAAAATAAATTTAAACAATTCGTAGCCACAAATCCATCCCTACAGAAAGTAATAGAAGGAAAATCGCAACCCAAGGAATCCAACATTGCCATCACTGCCTACAATAACCCAGACATATAGCGACCCTTCACAACCACAACTCAAAGAAGAGAAACACACAAACTCTACTACACACACACACACACACACACACACACACACACACAAATAATAAACAGAATCAGCAACCACTGGTCATTAATATCACTTAATATTAATGGACTCAACTCACCTATAAAAAGGCACAGACTTAGAGACTGGATAAGAAAACAGGATCCAACATTCTGCTGTTTACAAGAAACACAACTCAACCACAGAGATAGACATCTACTCAGAGTAAAGAGGTGGGAAAAGGTTTTCCAAGCAAACGGACCTAAGAAACAAGCTGGTGTGGCCATTCTAATATCTAACAAAATTGACTTCAAACTAAAATCAATCAGAAGAGATGGAGATGGACATTTCATACTCTTAACAGGAACAATTAATCAGGAGAAAGTCTCAATCCTGAATATCTACACCCCTAATATAAAAGCACCCACTTATGTAACAGAAAAACTTTTAGAACTCAAGGCAGTCATCAAACCACACACACTAATAGTAGGAGACTTCAACATACCTCTCTCACCAATGGACAGATCAATCAAACAGAAACTCAACAGAGAAATAAGAGAATTGCTAGAGGTAATGAATCAAATGGACTTAACAGATATCTATAGAACATTCTACCCAAAAAGGAAAGAATATACCTTCTTCTCTGCAGCTCATGGAACCATCTCGAAAATTGACCACATACTCGGTAACAAAACAAACTTACACAGATACAAAAAAATATTAGTAATCACCTGTGTCTTGTCGGATCACCACGGAATAAAGTTGGAACTCAATAACAATTCGAATTCGAGAAAGCCTACAAATGTGTGGAAGTTGAACAGTCAACTACTGAATCATCCTTGGGTCAAGGAAGAAATAAAGAAAGAAATTAAAGTCTTCCTTGAATTTAATGAAAATAAAGACACAACATACTCAAACCTATGGGACACAATGAAAGCAGTTCTAAGAGGAAAGTTCATAGCGCTAAGTGCCCAATTAAAGAAAACGGAGAAAGCATATATTGGAGACTTAACACACACCTAAAAGCTCTGGGAAAAAAAGAAGCAGACTCTCCCAGGAGGAGTAGAAGATTGGAAATAATCAAACTGAGGGCTGAAATCAACAAAATAGAAACACAGAAAACAATCCAAAAAATCAACGAAACAAAAAGTTGGTTCTTGGAGAAAATCAACAAGATTGACAAACCCCTAGCCAAACTAATCAAACGGCAGAGAGAGAACACTCAAATTAATAAGATCAGAAATGAAAAGGGGGACATAACAACAGACACAGTGGAAATTCAGAGAATCATTAGATCTTACTACGAGAGTTTATATGCCACAAAGTTGGAAAATGTACAAGAAATGGATTGGTTTTTAGATAAATACCATTTACCAAAGTTAAATCAAGAGCAAGTGAACAATCTAAATAGACCTGTTAGTCGCGAAGAATTAGAAGCTGTTATCAAAAACCTCCCCACCAAAAAAAGCCCAGGTCCAGATGGTTTCAATGCAGAATTCTACCAGAACTTCCAGGAAGAGCTAATACCTATACTCCTTAATGTATTTGACAATATAGAAAGAGAAGAATCATTGCCAAACTCTTTTTATGAAGCTACAGTCACCCTGATACCAAAACCACACAAAGACACAACCAAGAAAGAGAATTACAGACCAATCTCACTCATGAACATTGACGCCAAAATACTCAATAAAATTCTGGCAAACCAAATCCAAGAATACATTAGAAAAATTATCCACTAAGATCAAGTGGACTTCATCCCAGAGATGCAGGGCTGGTTCAACATACGCAAATCTATCAATGTAATCCATCATATAAATAAATTGAAAGAAAAAAACCATAAGATCATTTCATTGGATGCTGAAAAGCATTTGACAAAATTCAACACCCCTTTATGATAAAGGTGTTGGAGAGATTGGGGATATGAGGATCATACCTAAATATAATAAAAGCAATATATAGTAAGCCGACAGCTAACATCAAATTGAATGGAGAGAAACTCAAAGCCATTCCACTAAACTCAGGAACACAACAAAGCTGTTCACTCTCTCCATACCTCTTCAATATAGTGCTTGAAGTCCTAGCAATAGCAATAAGACAACATAAGGGGATCAAGGGGATTCGAGTTGGAAAGGATGAAGTTAAACTTTCGTTATTTGCAGACGATATGATAGTGTACATAAGCGACCCCAAAAAACTCTACCAAAGAACTCCTACAACTGATAAACACCTTTAGTAATGTGGCAGGATACAAGATCAACTCCAAAAAATCGGTTGCCCTCTTATACACAAAGGATAAAGAAGCAGAGAGGGAAATCAGAGAAACATCACCTTTCATGATAGCCACAAATAGCATAAAATGTCTTGGGGTAACTCTAACCAAGGAAGTGAAAGACCTATTTGACAAGAACTTTAAGTCCTTGAAGAAAGAAATTGAGGAGGATACCAGAAAATGGAAAGATCTCCCCTGTTCTTGGATTGGGAGAATCAACATAGTAAAAATGGCAATTCTACCAAAAGAAATCTATAGATTCAACGCAATTCCCATCAAAATCCCATCAAACTTCTTCACAGACCTTGAGAGAACAATAATCAAGTTTATATGGAAAAACAAAAAACCCAGAATAGCCAAAACAATCTTATACAATAAAAGAACTTCTGGAGGCATTACCATCCCTGACTTCAAACTCTATTACAGAGCAACAGTATTGAAAACAGCTTGGTATTGGCATAAGAACAGAGAAGTCGACCTATGGAATCAAATAGAAGACCCAGATATTAACCCACAAACATATGAACACCTGATATTTGACAAGGGAGCTAAAGGCATACAATGGAAGAAGGAAAGCATCTTTAACAAATGGTGCTGGCATAACTGGATGTCAACCTGTAGAAGAATGAAAATAGATCCATATCTATCACCATGCACAAAACTCAAGTCCAAATGGATTAAAGACCTCAACATTAATCTGTCCACTTTGAACCTGATAGAAGAGAAAGTGGGAAGTAGTCTACAAGATATAGGCACAGGAGACCACTTCCTAAGCAGAACCCCAGGAGCTCAGACGATAAGAGAAGCAATGAATAAATGGGACCTCCTGAAACTGAGAAGCTTCTGTAAAGCAAAGGACACTGTCAGTAAGACCAAAAGGCTACCTTCCGACTGGGAGAAGATCTTCACAAATCCCTCATCAGACAAAGGTCTGATCTCCAAAATATACAAAGAACTCAAGAAACTAGACACTAAAACTCTAACTAACCCAATTAAAAAATGGGGTACTGAACTGAACAGAGAATTCACAACAGATGAACTCCGAATGGCCAAAAGGCACTTAAGGTCATGCTCAACCTCCTTAGCGATCAGGGAAATGCAAATCAAAACAACTTTGAGATATCATCTTACACCTGTCAGAATAGCCAAACTCAAAAACACCAATGATAGCCTATGCTGGAGAGGATGTGGGGTGAGGGGAACACTCATCCATTGTTGGTGGGAATGCAAACTTGTGCAGCCACTGTGGAAATCAGTGTGGCGGTTTCTCAGGAAACTGGGAGTCAACCTCCCTCAGGACCCAGCAATTCCACTCTTGGGAATATACCCAAGAGATGCCCTATCATACTACAAAAGCATTTGCTCAACTATGTTCATGGCAGCACTATTTGTAATAGCCAGAACATGGAAACAATCGAGGTGCCCCTCAATAGAAGAATGGTTAAAAAAAGGTGTGGAACATATACACATTAGAGTTTTACTCAGCAGTTAAAAACAATGACACCTTGAATTTTGCATGCAAATGGATGGACATAGAAAACGCTTTAGTGAGTGAGGTAAGCCAGACCCAAAAAGAGGAATATGGTATGTACTCACTCATAAGTGGATTCTAGTCATAGTTAAAGGTGTTTGAGCCTATAATTCGTTATCCTAGAAGAGCTAAATAAGAAGGTGAACCTGAAGAAAATCATATAGTTATCCTCATGGATATTGGAAGTAGACAAGATTGCCAGGCAAACTTGGGTGCACGGGGGTTGGGGTGTGGAAGTAAGGGGAGATGGTTAGAGAGAAGGGAAAGGGGGAGGATTGGGGATGGCTTGGGGGAATGGGATGGGGAGGGAGGGAGGAAGGATGGATATGGGAGCAGGGAAGTATATATCTCAACTAAGGGAGCCATTTTAGGGTTTGTAAGAGACTTGATTCTAGAGGGGTTCCCAGTCCCAAGGAGAGGTACCCAGATTGTTCCCTGGGCAGCAGAGAAGAAGGTGCCTGAACTGGCCTTGGCCCATAACCATACTGATGAATATTTTGCAGATGATATGATAGTCTACATATGTGAGCCCAAAAAACTCTACCAGGGAACTCCTACAGCTGATAAATGCCTTCAGTAATGTGTCAGTATACATGATCAACTAAAAAAAAATAGTAGCCCTCTGATAGACATAAAAAAGCTAAAAAAAATCAGAGAAACATCACCATTCACAATAGCCACAAGTAACATAAAATATCTTGGGGTAGCACTAACCAAAACAGTGAAAGATCTGTTCAACAAGAACCTTAAGTCTTTGAAGAAAGAAATTGAAGAAGATACCAGAAAATGGAAACATCTCCCATGCTCTTGGATAGATAAGATCAACATAATTAAAAATGATAATCCTACCAAAACCAATCTATAAATCTCAACACAATTCTACACAAAACTTGAAAGAACAACACTCGACTTCAAATGGAAAATCAAAAATCCCAAGATAGCCAAAACAATCCTGTACAATAAAGGAACTTATGGAGCCAACACCATCCCTGACATCAAGCTCTATTATAGAGCTACAGTAATGAAAATAGCTTAATGTTGTCATAAAAACAGACAGGTTGATCAACGGAATTGTGCAAAGACCCAGATATGAATCCACTCACCTATGCACACTTGATTTTTGACAAAGAAGCTAAAATTATACAATGGAAAAAAGAAAGCATCTTCAGCAAATGCTGCTGGCATAATAGATGTCAATATGCAGAAAAATGCAAATGGATCTATACCTATCCCCATGCACAAAACTCAAGTCCAAATGGATTAAAGTCCCCAATGTAAGGCAGACCACACTGAACCTGACAGAAGAGAAAGTAGGAAGTAGCCTTCAATGCATGGGTATAGGAGACCACTTCCTTAATATAATACCAGTAGCACAGACACTGAGAGCAACCATAAATAAATGGGACTTGCTGAAACTGAGAAGTTTCTGTAAAGGAAGGGGAAAAGTCAATAAGACAAGAAGGCAGCCTTCTGAATGGGAAAAGATCTTCAGCAACCCCACACCAAACAAAAGACTGATCTCAAAAATATATAAAGAAAACAAGAAATTCGACATCAAATTCCAAATAACCCAAGTGAAAAATGAGGTAGAGAACTAAACAGAATTCTTAATAGAAAGATCTCAAATGGCCAAAAGACATGTTAGGAAATGTTTGACATTTTTATCCATCAGGGAAATGCAAATCAAAACTACTCTGTAATACATCTTACACCAGTCAGACAGATTAACATCAAAAACACCAATGAGAGAGGGGTGAGTGTGATTCGGGCCCATGACAAGGGCCCTGCGAGGAGGAGCTAGGACTTTCCCCGACCCCATAGACTCCCAGGTCAGCCTGCTCTGCTGGCTCCACCCTGCTAGCGCCTCTGCCAGCCATCCCAGCTTCCATCCAGAGGGCCATCAGAGGGGTGAGTGTGATTCGGGCCTGCGGCAGGGGCCCGGTGAGGAAGAGCTTGGACTTTCCCCGACCCCATAGGCTCCCAGGCCAGCCTGCACTGCTGGCTCCACCCTGCTAGCGTCCCCGCCAGCCATCCCAGCTTCCATCCAGAGGACCATCAGAGGGGTGAGTGTGATTAGGGGGGCGAGGAGGAGCTAGGACTTTCCCCAACTCCACAGACTCCCAGGTCAGCCTGCTCTGCTGGCTCCACCCTGCTAGCAGCTCCGCCAGCCATCCCAGCTTCCATCCAGAGGGCCATCAGAGGGGTGAGTTTGCTTCAGGCCTGTGGCAGGGGCCAGGTGAGGAGGAGCCCGGACTTTCCCCGACCCCATAGGCTCCCAGGCCAGCCTGCACTGCTGGTTCCACCCTGCTAGCATCCCCGCCAGCCATCCCAACTTCCATCCAGAGGGCCATCGGAGAGGTGAGTGTGATTAGGGCCCGCGGCAGGGGCCCGGCGAGGAGGAGCTAGGACTTTCCCCGACCCCATAGACTCCCAGGTCAGCCTGCTCTGCTGGCTCCACCCTGCTAGCAGCTCCCCCAGCCATCCCAGCTTCCATCCAGAGGGCCATCAGAGGGGTGAGTTTGCTTCAGGCCTGTGGCAGGGGCCTGGTGAGGAGGAGCCCAGACTTTCCCCGACCCCATAGGCTCCCAGGCCAGCCTGTACTGCTGGCTCCACCCTGCTAGCGCCTCTGCCAGCCATCCCAGCTTCCATCCAGAGGGCCATCAGAGGGATGAGTTTGCTTTGGGCCTGCGTCAGGGGCCCTGCGAAGAGGAGCTCGGTCTTTCCCCGACCCCATAGACTCCCAGGTCAGCCTGCTCTGCTGGCTCCACCCTGCTAATGCCCCCGCCAGCCATCCCAGCCTCCAGCCAGTGGGCCATCGGAGGGGTGAGTTTGCTTCAGGCCAGCAGCAGGGGCCCGGCGAGGAGGAGCTTGGACCTTCCCCAACCCCATAGACTCCCAGGTCAACTTGCAGTGCTGGTTCCACCCTGCTAAGCTCTCCCGCCTGCCATCCCAGCTTCCATCCAGGTACAAATTTCTATATTTCTCCCCGCCCACTGGGGCCATAAAATTTCCCCAGCTCAGCTGCCTTGCACACTGGGTCTGCTCTGTAGGCGCATCCCGGAAAGAGGGAGTGCCTGTGCTTCAATAGTCTGCCTGAGGAAAGGTAGGCATTCTATCAGTGAACTCCCTGCCCAACAAGGGAACCTGATCCGCTACCAGAAGTTCCAATAGAGAGCATTTGAACGAAGAGATGGGCAGACACCAAGGCAAGACCTCCTCCAACAATCTGAAAAACAAAATGAAAACACCAGATCCCAACGACCCTACAACAGAAGGATTTGAACACTCTAACCCAGATGAAGTGTAAAAAAGTGCCATTATGAAAGCAATAGAGTCCCTTAAACAGGATATGAATAACTCCCTTAAGGAACTGGTCGAGAAGTATAACAAAAAGTTTGAAGAAATGAGTATAGAAATGGATGAGAAATATAAAAAAAAGTTTGAAGAAATAAGTAAATCCGTGAATGATACCCTGAGAAACCAAGAAAAAACAATCAAACAAGTAAAGGAAATAGTCCAAGAATTGAAAACTGAAATGGAGGCAATGAAGAAAACACAAAACGAGAACCGGCTGGATATGGAAAACCTAGGTAAACGAGCGGAGACTACAGAATCAAGCATAACCAATAGAATACAAGAGATAGAAGAACGAATCTCAGATTCTGGAGATACCATAGAGAAAATAAATGCTCTGGTCAAAGAAAACAGCAAATTCAACAAATTCTCTTCACAAAACATTCAGGAAATCTGGGACACAAAAAAAAAAACCAAATCTAAGAATAATAGGGGTTGAAGAAGTAGAAGAACTGCAGATCAAAGGCCCAGAAAATATATTTAACAAAATTATAGAAGAAAACTTTCTCAATCTAAAGAATGATATTCCTATGAAGGTTCAAGAAGCATACAGAATGCCGAATAGAGTGGATCAAAAAAATAGTCCCCTCGACATATAATAATCAAAACACAAAACATCCAGATTAAAGAAAGAATATTAAGAGCTGCAAAGGAAAAAGGTCAAGTGACTTATAAAGGTAAACCTATCAGGCTTACACCAGACTTCTCTATGGAAACCATGAAAGCCAGAAGATCCTGGAGAGAGGTACTGCAGAAACTAAGAGACCATGGATGCAAGCCCAGACTACTTTACCCAATCAAGCTATCATTCACTATCAACGGAGAAAACAAAATATTCCAGGATAAAAATAAATTTAAACAATTCGTAGCCACAAATCCATCCCTACAGAAAGTAATAGAAGGAAAATCGCAACCCAAGGAATCCAACATTGCCATCACTGCCTACAATAACCCAGACATATAGCGACCCTTCACAACCACAACTCAAAGAAGAGAAACACACAAACTCTACTACACACACACACACACACACACACACACAAATAATAAACAGAATCAGCAACCACTGGTCATTAATATCACTTAATATTAATGGACTCAACTCACCTATAAAAAGGCACAGACTTAGAGACTGGATAAGAAAACAGGATCCAACATTCTGCTGTTTACAAGAAACACAACTCAACCACAGAGATAGACATCTACTCAGAGTAAAGAGGTGGGAAAAGGTTTTCCAAGCAAACGGACCTAAGAAACAAGCTGGTGTGGCCATTCTAATATCTAACAAAATTGACTTCAAACTAAAATCAATCAGAAGAGATGGAGATGGACATTTCATACTCTTAACAGGAACAATTAATCAGGAGAAAGTCTCAATCCTGAATATCTACACCCCTAATATAAAAGCACCCACTTATGTAACAGAAAAACTTTTAGAACTCAAGGCAGTCATCAAACCACACACACTAATAGTAGGAGACTTCAACATACCTCTCTCACCAATGGACAGATCAATCAAACAGAAACTCAACAGAGAAATAAGAGAATTGCTAGAGGTAATGAATCAAATGGACTTAACAGATATCTATAGAACATTCTACCCAAAAAGGAAAGAATATACCTTCTTCTCTGCAGCTCATGGAACCATCTCGAAAATTGACCACATACTCGGTAACAAAGCAAACTTACACAGATACAAAAAAATATTAGTAATCACCTGTGTCTTGTCGGATCACCACGGAATAAAGTTGGAACTCAATAACAATTCGAATTCGAGAAAGCCTACAAATGTGTGGAAGTTGAACAGTCAACTACTGAATCATCCTTGGGTCAAGGAAGAAATAAAGAAAGAAATTAAAGTCTTCCTTGAATTTAATGAAAATAAAGACACAACATACTCAAACCTATGGGACACAATGAAAGCAGTTCTAAGAGGAAAGTTCATAGCGCTAAGTGCCCAATTAAAGAAAACGGAGAAAGCATATATTGGAGACTTAACACACACCTAAAAGCTCTGGGAAAAAAAGAAGCAGACTCTCCCAGGAGGAGTAGAAGATTGGAAATAATCAAACTGAGGGCTGAAATCAACAAAATAGAAACACAGAAAACAATCCAAAAAATCAACGAAACAAAAAGTTGGTTCTTGGAGAAAATCAACAAGATTGACAAACCCCTAGCCAAACTAATCAAACGGCAGAGAGAGAACACTCAAATTAATAAGATCAGAAATGAAAAGGGGGACATAACAACAGACACAGTGGAAATTCAGAGAATCATTAGATCTTACTACGAGAGTTTATATGCCACAAAGTTGGAAAATGTACAAGAAATGGATTGGTTTTTAGATAAATACCATTTACCAAAGTTAAATCAAGAGCAAGTGAACAATCTAAATAGACCTGTTAGTCGCGAAGAATTAGAAGCTGTTATCAAAAACCTCCCCACCAAAAAAAGCCCAGGTCCAGATGGTTTCAATGCAGAATTCTACCAGAACTTCCAGGAAGAGCTAATACCTATACTCCTTAATGTATTTGACAATATAGAAAGAGAAGAATCATTGCCAAACTCTTTTTATGAAGCTACAGTCACCCTGATACCAAAACCACACAAAGACACAACCAAGAAAGAGAATTACAGACCAATCTCACTCATGAACATTGACGCCAAAATACTCAATAAAATTCTGGCAAACCAAATCCAAGAATACATTAGAAAAATTATCCACTAAGATCAAGTGGACTTCATCCCAGAGATGCAGGGCTGGTTCAACATACGCAAATCTATCAATGTAATCCATCATATAAATAAATTGAAAGAAAAAAACCATAAGATCATTTCATTGGATGCTGAAAAGCATTTGACAAAATTCAACACCCCTTTATGATAAAGGTGTTGGAGAGATTGGGGATATGAGGATCATACCTAAATATAATAAAAGCAATATATAGTAAGCCGACAGCTAACATCAAATTGAATGGAGAGAAACTCAAAGCCATTCCACTAAACTCAGGAACACAACAAAGCTGTTCACTCTCTCCATACCTCTTCAATATAGTGCTTGAAGTCCTAGCAATAGCAATAAGACAACATAAGGGGATCAAGGGGATTCGAGTTGGAAAGGATGAAGTTAAACTTTCGTTATTTGCAGACGATATGATAGTGTACATAAGCGACCCCAAAAAACTCTACCAAAGAACTCCTACAACTGATAAACACCTTTAGTAATGTGGCAGGATACAAGATCAACTCCAAAAAATCGGTTGCCCTCTTATACACAAAGGATAAAGAAGCAGAGAGGGAAATCAGAGAAACATCACCTTTCATGATAGCCACAAATAGCATAAAATGTCTTGGGGTAACTCTAACCAAGGAAGTGAAAGACCTATTTGACAAGAACTTTAAGTCCTTGAAGAAAGAAATTGAGGAGGATACCAGAAAATGGAAAGATCTCCCCTGTTCTTGGATTGGGAGAATCAACATAGTAAAAATGGCAATTCTACCAAAAGAAATCTATAGATTCAACGCAATTCCCATCAAAATCCCATCAAACTTCTTCACAGACCTTGAGAGAACAATAATCAAGTTTATATGGAAAAACAAAAAACCCAGAATAGCCAAAACAATCTTATACAATAAAAGAACTTCTGGAGGCATTACCATCCCTGACTTCAAACTCTATTACAGAGCAACAGTATTGAAAACAGCTTGGTATTGGCATAAGAACAGAGAAGTCGACCTATGGAATCAAATAGAAGACCCAGATATTAACCCACAAACATATGAACACCTGATATTTGACAAGGGAGCTAAAGGCATACAATGGAAGAAGGAAAGCATCTTTAACAAATGGTGCTGGCATAACTGGATGTCAACCTGTAGAAGAATGAAAATAGATCCATATCTATCACCATGCACAAAACTCAAGTCCAAATGGATTAAAGACCTCAACATTAATCTGTCCACTTTGAACCTGATAGAAGAGAAAGTGGGAAGTAGTCTACAAGATATAGGCACAGGAGACCACTTCCTAAGCAGAACCCCAGGAGCTCAGACGATAAGAGAAGCAATGAATAAATGGGACCTCCTGAAACTGAGAAGCTTCTGTAAAGCAAAGGACACTGTCAGTAAGACCAAAAGGCTACCTTCCGACTGGGAGAAGATCTTCACATATCCCTCATCAGACAAAGGTCTGATCTCCAAAATATACAAAGAACTCAAGAAACTAGACACTAAAACTCTAACTAACCCAATTAAAAAATGGGGTACTGAACTGAACAGAGAATTCACAACAGATGAACTCCGAATGGCCAAAAGGCACTTAAGGTCATGCTCAACCTCCTTAGCGATCAGGGAAATGCAAATCAAAACAACTTTGAGATATCATCTTACACCTGTCAGAATAGCCAAACTCAAAAACACCAATGATAGCCTATGCTGGAGAGGATGTGGGGTGAGGGGAACACTCATCCATTGTTGGTGGGAATGCAAACTTGTGCAGCCACTGTGGAAATCAGTGTGGCGGTTTCTCAGGAAACTGGGAGTCAACCTCCCTCAGGACCCAGCAATTCCACTCTTGGGAATATACCCAAGAGATGCCCTATCATACCACAAAAGCATTTGTTCAACTATGTTCATAGCAGCACTATTTGTAATAGCCAGAACCTGGAAACAACCTAGGTGCCCCTCAATAGAAGAATGGTTAATAAAGGTGTGGAACATATACACATTAGAGTTCTACTCAGCGGTAAAAAACAATGACACCTTGAATTTTGCATGCAAATGGATGGAAATAGAAAACGCTTTACTGAGTGAGGTAAGCCAGACCCAAAAAGAGGAATATGATATGTATTCACTCATATGTGGATTCTAACCATAATTAAAGGTTTTTGAGCCTATTATTCTTGATCCTAGAGAAGATAAATAAGAAGGTGAACCTGTTGAAAATCATGTAGCTATCTGCCTGGAGATTGGAAATGGACAAGAGTCCCAGGTAACCTCGGGACCATGGGGGGGTGGGAGGGTTGTTGGAAGGGGAGAGGGTTAGAGAGAAGGGAGTAGTGGAGGAATGGGGAAAGCTAGGTGGAGTGGGATGGGGGGAGGGAGGAAGGATGGATATGAGATCAGGGAAGAATATATCTCAACTAAGGGAGTCATTTTAGGGTTTACAGGAGACTTGATTATAAATGGGATCCCAGGTCCAAGGAGAGATCCCCAGACTGTTCTCTAGACAGAGGAGAAGGTGCCTGAACCGGCCTTGGCCTATAACCATACTGATGAAGATTTTGCTTATCACCATAGATCCTTCATCTGACGATGGATGGCGATACAGATGGAGACCCACATTGGAGCACCGGACTGAGCCCCCCATGGTCCAAATGAGGGGCAGAAAAAGGAAGAACATGAAAAAAACTGAGGACCGCGAGGGGTGCGATCACCCACTGATACAAGGGAACTGATCTAATGAGAGTTCACCAAGGCCAGTTGGACTGGGACTGAACGAGCATGTGATCCAACCAGATTTTCTGAATGTGGCCGGATCTCTGAATGTGGCTGGTCCGGAGTCTTTCTGAAAAGCCACTGACAATGACACTGGGACTTGTTTCCTCTGCATATGCTGGATTTTTGGGATCCAGTCTGTTCGGATACTCACCTTCAGGGACCTGGAAGGAGTGGGGAGGAACTTGAACTTCCCACAGGGCTGGAAGCCCTGACTGCTCTTAGGGATGAAGAGGGAGGAGGAGGGGGAGGGGGGAGTGGGAGGGTGTTGGGAGGAGGGGCGGAAATGAAAGCTTTCATAATTTAATAAACTTTAAAAAAAAAAACAAAAACACCAATGATAGCTTATGCTGAAAAGAATGTGGAATAAGGGGAACACTCCTCCATTGTTAGTGGGAATGCAAACTTGTGCACTTTGGAAATCAATATGGTGGTTTCTCAGAAAATTGGGAATCAATTTACCTCAGGACCCAGCAATACCACTCTTGGGCATATACTTAAAGGATGCTTAACCATACTACAAGGACATTTGTTAAACTATATTTATAGCAGCATTATTTGTAATAGTCAGAACCTGGAAACAACCTAGGTGCCCTTCAGCCAAAGAATGGACAAAGAAAATGTGGTACATTTACACAATTGAATACTACTCCGAGGTCTAAAAGATGGTAACTTGAAATTTGCATGCAAACAGATGGAACTACAAAAAATTCCATCCTGAGTGAGGTAAACCAGACCCAGACAGATTAATGTGGTGTATACTTACTCATAAGTGAATACTAGTTGTAAAGCAAAGGAAAATGAGTCTATAGTCCATGATTCTAGAAAAGCTAAGTAACAAAGTGAACCCTGAGAAAAATATACATAGAACCACCTGGAAAGGGGAAATAAACAAGACCACCTGACAAAATTGAGAGCATGGGGGTGGGAAGGAAAAAGGAGAGTAGAAAAGAAAGAGCAGGCAAGAAGGGAAGGGGGAGGAGAACTTGAGGGGATGGGATAATCGAGATGGAGGGAGGACAGAGATGAGAACAAGGAAAGAGAGGTTTTGATTGAGAGGCCATTGGAAGCTAACAAGAAACCTAGCACTAGAGAAATTCCCAGGAATCCACAACAATTACCCAAGCTAAGATCTTAAACAATAGTATAGAGGGTGCCCAAATAGGCCTTGTCCTGTAGTCAAATTGATTAATATATTAAATGTCACCATAGAACCTTCATTCAGCAACTGATGGAAGCAGAGGCAAAGACCCACAGCAGAGCATTGGGCTGAGATCCCAAAGTCAAGTTGAAGATTGGGAGGAGTGAGTATATGAATAATGAGGTCAAGACCATGATGGGGACACCCACTGAAACAGTTTACCTGAACAAATGATAGCCCACCAACTTCAGCTGGACAGGAAAGAAACCAGCATAGAACCAAACTAGACACTTTGATTGTGGGTGACATTTGTATGGCTGGGGCAGACTGCGGGGCCACTGGCAGTGACACCAAGATTTATCCATACTGTTTTTCCTGGCTTTTTGGGAACCCATTCTCTTTGGATGAATACCTTGCTCAGTCTAAATATAGTAGAAAGGTCCTTGGTTCTTCCCCCAAAACAATGTCTTACCCTCTCTGAGAAATAGTTAGGGGTAGGCTGGGAGTGTAGGTGGAGGGAATGGGAGGAGGGAGTGGAAACTGAGATTGGTATGTAAAATGAAAAAAAGGAGAGTTTGTTTTTTAAAAAAATAAAATAAAATAAAAGGTATAATTGGTCAAGTCTGAGCCTGGCATTTACCTCAGAAAAAGGAAGAGGGATTTTAGATTTGCTAGGGTTCTGGAATCTGGGAGCTTGGTCTGTCTCCCTCTTGGTTCCATCTGAATCCCGAATACAAGCCTAGTAAGGAAATCCCACAGAAGTTCTGCCATAGTCTCACAGAAGAAGGCTTTATTCTTGCCTGAAGAGTCAATTCACTTCTGAAAGTAAATCAATCTACATTGTTTAGAAGAATCAATTAAAGTCCTTAAGAGAGAGTTCTCTGTTTACATCTATACTCCATTTTTTATTGAATTCTTTGTTCTTTTGATGAACAATTTCTTGAATTCTTTGTATATTTTGGAGATCAACCCTCTATCTGATACAGGGTTGGTGAAGATCTTTTCCCATTCTGTAGGCTGCCATTTTGTCTTGTTGATCATGTCCTTTGCTTTACAGAAGCTTTTCAGTTTCAGAAGGTCCCATTTATTAATTGTTGTACTCAGTGTCTGTGCTGCCGTGGTTATATTTAGGAAGTGGTCTCCAGTGACAATGTGTTCAAGTGTATTTTCCACTTTCTCTTCTGTGAGGTTCAGTGTAGTTGGTTTTATGTTGAGGTCTTTGATCCATTTGAACTTGAGTTTTGTACATGGTGATAGATATGGATCTATTTTCATTCTTCCAAATGTTGTTATCCAGTTAGGCCATCATCATTTGTTGAATATGCTTTTTTTCCATTTTATATTTTTTGCTTCTTTGTCAAAAATCGGGTGTTTGTAGGTATGTGGATTAATATCTGGGTCTTCGATTCTGTTCCATTAGCCTGTATGCCAGTACCAGGCCTGTATGCCAGTACCAGGCTGTTTTTAGTACGGTAGCTCTGTAGTAGAGTTTGAAGTTAGGAATTGTGAAGTTTCTTTATTGTACAGGATTGTTTGGGCTACCCTTTTTTTTTTTTTTTGATTTTCCAGATGAAGTTGACTACTGTTCTTGCAATGCCTGTGAAGAATTTCGCTGGGATTTTGATGGGCATTGCCAATCTTTTGGTAAGACTGCCATTTTTACTATGTTAATTCTACCTACCCAAGAGCATGGGGGATGTTTCCATTTTCTGATTTCTTTCTCAATTTCTTTCTTCAAAGTTTTAAAGTTTTTGTCATTCCAGTCTTCCACTTATTTGGTTAGAGTTACTCCAAGATGTTTTATGCTATTTGCAGCTATTGTGATGGGTGATGTTTCTCTGATATCTTTTAACATCTGTGTAAAGGAGGGCTACTGATTTTTTTAGTTAATCCTGTATCCTTCTAAATTACTGAAAGTATATATGAGTTGTAGAAGTTCCTTGGTAGAATTTTTGGGGTAGCTTATGTGAACTATCATATCATCAGCAAATAGTGAGAGTTTGATTTCTTCTTTTCCGATTTGCATCCACTTGATCTCCTTTTGATGTCTTATTGCTCTAGCTAGGACCTCAAGAACTATATTAAATAGATATGGAGAGAGTAGACAACCTTGTCTTGTTCCTTATTTCAGAGGGATTGCTGTGAGTTGCTCTCCATTTATCTTAATGTTGGCTGTTGACTTGCTGTATATTGCCTTTATTATGCTTAGATATGTTCTTATATTCCGGCTCTCTCTAAGACCTTTATCATGAAGTGATGTTGTATTTTGTTGAAAGCTTTTTTGGCATCTAATGAGATGTTCGTGTGGTTTTTATTTTTGGTTTGTTTATGTGGTAGATTACTTTAAGAGATTTTCTTTTTTTTGAAAGTAATTTTATTAAATTATAAAAGTTTCCATTTACGCCCCTCTTCCCAACACCCTCCCACTCCCCCCCTCCCTCTCCTCCTCCCTCTTTGTCCCTAAGGGCAGTCAGGGTTTCCAGCCCTGTGGGAAGTTCAAGTTCGTCCCCCCTCCCTCCAGTTCCAGGAAGGTGAGTATCCAAACAGACTGGATCCCAAAAATCCAGTATATGCAGAGGAAACTAGTCCCAGTGTCATTGTCAATGGCTTCTCAGAAAGACTCCGGGCCAGCCACATTCAGAGAATCCGGCCACATTCAGAGAATCTGGTTGGATCACGTGCTCGTTCAGTCGCAGTCCAACTGGCCTTGGTAAACTCTCATTAGATCCGACCCCTTGTATCAGTGGGTGATAGCATCCCTCACAGTTCTTCGTCATTTTCTTCGTCCTTCTGCTCCTCATTTGGACCTTGGGGGGCTCAGTCCAGTGCTCCAATGTGGGTCTCCGTCTGTATCGCCATCCATCGCCAGATGAAGGATCTATGGTGATAAGCAAAATATTCATCAGTATGGTTATGGGCCAAGGCCGGTTCAGGCACCCTCTCCTCTGTCCAGAGAACAATCTGGGGATCTCTCCTTGGACCTGGGATCCCATATATAATCAAGTTTCCTGTAAACCCTAAAATGACTCCCTTAGTTGAAATATATTCTTCCCTGATCCCATATTCATCCTTCCTCCCTTCCCCCCATCCCGGTCAACCGAGCTTTCTCCATTCCTCCCCTACTCCCTTCTCTCTAACCCTCTCCCCTTCCAACAACCCTCCCACCCCACCCCCATGCACCCAAGGTTACCTGGGACTCTTGGATATTTCCTACCTCCTGGCGGATAGCTAAATAATCTTCATCAGGTTCATCTTCTTATTTAGCTTCTCTAGGATCACAAATAATAGGCTCAAAAACCTTTAATTATGGTTAGAATCTACTTATGAGTGAATACATACCGTGTTCCTCTTTTTGGGTCTGGCTTACCTCACTCAGTAAAGCGTTTTCTATGTCCATCCATTTGCATGCAAAATTCAAGATGTCATTATTTTTTACCGCTGAGTAAAACTCTAAGGTGTATATGTTCCACACCTTTTTTAACCATTCTTCTATTGAGGGGCACCTAGGCTGTTTCCAGGTTCTGGCTATTACAAATAGTGCTGCTATGAACATAGTTGAACAAATGCTTTTGTAGTATGTTAGGGAATCTCTGGGGTATATTCCCAAGAGTGGAATTGCTGGGTCCTGAGGGAGGTTGACTCCCAGTTTCCTGAGAAACCGCCACACTGATTTCCACAGTGGCTGCACAAGTTTGCATTCCCACCAACAATGGATGAGTGTTCCCGTCACCCCACATCCTCTCCAGCATAGGCTATCATTGGTGTTTTTGACTTTAGCTATTCTGACAGGTGTAAGATGGTATCTCAAAGTGGTTTTGATTTGCATTTCCCTGATTGCTAAGGAGGTTGAGCATGACCTTAAGTGTTTTCTGGCCATTCGAAGTTCATCTGTTGTGAATTCTCTGTTCAGTTCAGTACCCCATTTTTTAATTGGGTTAATTAGAGTTTTAGTGCCTAGTTTCTTGAGTTCTTTGTATATTTTGGAGATCAGACCTTTGCCTGATGAGGGGTTGGTGAAGATCTTCTCCCAGTCAGAAGGCAGCCTTTTCACATATTGAACCATCCCTGTATTTCTGGGATGAAGTTGACTTGATCACGGTGGATGATTTTTCTGATGTGTTCTTGGATTCAATCTGCCAGTATTTTATTGAGTATTTTTGCATCAATGTTCATGAGTGAGATTGGTCCATAATTCTCTTTTCTAGTAATGTATTTCCATGGATTGGGTATCAGGGTAATTGTAGCCTCATAAAAAGAGTTTGGCAATGTTCCTTCTATTTCTATTGTGTGAAACAATTTAAGAAGTATTGGTATTAGTTCTTCTTTGAAAGTCTTGTAGAATTCTGAGCTGAAACCATCTGGTTCAGGACTTGGTTTTTTTTTTTCTGTTGGGAGACTTTTAATGACTGTTTCTGTTTCTTTAGCCATTATAGGTCTGTTTAATTTGGTTATCTGGTCTTGATTTAATTTTAGTAAGTGATATTTATCCAGAAATTTGTTCATTTCCTTTAAGTTATCCAGTTTTGTGGAGGACAGGTTTTCAAATTATGACCTAATGATTTTCTTGATTTCCTCCATGTCTGTTGTTATGTCCTTCTTTTCATTTCTTATTTTGTTAATTTGGAAATTCTCTCTGTGCCTTTTGGTTAGTTTGGATAAAGGTTTGTCCATTTTGCTGATTTTCTCAAAGAACCAGCTTTTTGTCTCATTGATTCTTTGTATTGGTCCTTTTTTTGTCAAAACTGAAGTAATTTTTACCTTAGTACTGAGACAGGCCTATATTTCCAAGATGATGAGGGACAACTATGCTTAGAGAAAAAGGCCAACCACAGGAAGAGATCTGCAAAGAATATAAGACCAGAACTGCAGCAATAAGGAAAAGACTGCCAGGATGATGGCACGTGGGACAAGGAGTAGTAAGGTGATGGAAACGGAAACATCGTCTTGGCTGTGACAGAGACCTGGCTAATCATATCTATGCTTGAGTGTGCCTGGAAGGGAGCACTTTCCTGGCACAACGCTGCACAAATTGTGATAAAAACATCTGAGCAGTGAACCATTTAGGAATCTCCATAGATTCCTACCTGATTATTATCAGTACAGGAAGACAGAAATGATAAAAGATGGAATCAATAGTGCACGTTTACTATATATACCCAAAAATGCTAGGATGTTTGGAATCTCTAACTTTGGCCCTTCCAAGCCACACCCTCAGGGTGACAAGCAATGGCTCCTCCCCTGGAATTGTCACCCTTGGTGGCTCCACCCCCAGAGGACATTTAAAAGCTCCCTCCTCATGGTTTTCCCTCCTGATTTCTCATCTTTGCCTTGGGCCACCGGGGAATGCTTTGCTCAGAGTAAACCTGGGTTTATTAATTCTGCTTGATTGGCTTATTGCATCAGTGGTAGCAGATTTCCAATAACTGAGGATTCGAAGCTTATCAGTGCAGTAGGTAACTGACTAGAAATTGTTGAGAATTCTTCAACCATGTACATGCCAGAAAAATAAACACACTTTGTCTTTCCACAATGTTTCAATTTCTTGATTGACAATCAATACACAAATGTCTGTGGGGAGATTCCAAGGTGGCTTATTTAAATTTACTTTGTTGAAAAACTTGTTTAAAGCATTACACTTTTTCCCTCTCCTAGCTCCTCCCAGAGTTTCTGCACCTACATACAAAACTAACTCTACAGACTTTCTTTTTCTCACTCTTTAAACAAAACACAAACAAGAAAACAAACTCTCTGACACACACACACACACACACACACACACACACACACAAGAACATAAAATAAGAAAGTAAAATATACAAAAAAAATACTAATAAGACAAAAAAAACTCTAAGAATACCAGTGTCAGACAAAAACTCTACAAAATGTCATTGTGTTAGTTTTGTTTTGTCCAATTCCTGGGCATGGGACTTACCTTAAAGTGTGGTTAATAAAACCAGTGAGACTTCGCTGAAGACGATCAATTTTTCCTTTGTTAGTGTGTACAAATAATGGATAGCTGCTTGGTTAGGGGTGAAAGTCCAAGTTCTCTTCCTCCTCTCGGCACTGGGACCCCATCTGGCCAAAGCATGTGCAAGTCCTGTGCTTGCTTCCACTGTCCTGTAGATCGATAGGTGCCATCTTGTGTCTGCAGGAGACTTTTTCTCTGAGTATCTTTCCACACACACACACACACACCCTCTGCACTGCTCCCTCTCTCCTGAGGGGAAGGTTTGATGAAGGCAATCCGTTTAGAACTGAGTGCTCCTATTTCTCTCACTCTCATACCCATTGTCCATGTTTGGTCTCCAAGTTAGTTCCCATCTGCTGCAACAAGTTTCTCTGATGATGGCTGGTTTAGCACTGATTTTATGTGCATATACAGGTAAGAATCATTTTATTTCTAAATTCCTTTATAAGAACTGCACTGTTTTCCTATAAGTCCATAACCTGTCTAGTCTTAGATTATTGGTCACCCTAGTAATGTCAGGCATGGGTTTCATCTCACAGAGTGGACCTGAAATCAAATCATAGAATGCTTGGTAACATCCACAATGTTTGTGGCACTATTGCACCAGTGTTTCTCAAAGGCAGGTCACCATTGTGAATCTCAGGGTTTGTAACTAGACTGATTATTACCTTTCTCCTCCAACAGCATGCAAAGTACCTTCCAGTATTTTGACTATTAGTCAATAGAAGAAAGCTTATAGTTAAACACCAGTTCTACTCTTCTGTGTTCAATGAAATTTATAGCATTTTCTTCAGTAACATGGCCAGTTACTGAACATCAGCATCAGTTTGTGGAAAATAATGAATAGTCCTGGTGATATCCTAAGATATTTTGGGGAGTGGTCCATGGGATCCCTATGTCCAAAGACTCAGTTCATGAATGCTGACACTAATGCCCATCTTCCCATATCCAGCTGTTAACTATAGGTGAACATTATGATAATTTGGAATCTACTGATTTGGGGATTTGAGGGCAAAGACTGGGTGGAACCACAGCTCTGAACCACCTGGCTTAGGCACCAGACATCCTTCATCTTTATAAAACCACAGACAGACCCTCATTTCTGAAAAATGTGAAAGGAGAAGCAGAGCAAATAACAGGAAACTGGGCCTCTGCAGCTCAAAGTGAAGAGGAAGCCCCAGAGGCTAGCAGGAAAGGAGAGCTCCACTCACCACCATCCCGCCCTGCATCGGGAAGAAACAGAGCAGGGAACCAGCCTGAAATATTGTACAGATGTCAACTGAGGCTGGGTCGGTGTGCTCTCTGAGCACGGTGGTATGTGGCAGTATTTGTGGTGTTTACACTGGTAATCTTGAGAAAAACCCAGTTTTTAAAAGTGTCTTTGGAGATTGTGAGTCATCTTTCCAGGGATGGATTGTAACTCTTACCATCATCCTAATAAATGTGTGCCAGCCACTCCAGATCCTTTCCTGGGATGACAGATCCAGCCCACACCTATACCAAGAGTGCTCAGTGAAAACCCAAAGTGCAGGTCAGACTGAGAGTCTGGGAGGGCTGCAACAGCCCAGGGCCAGAATTCTTCAGGGTAACCTTGGACAGGATATCTGTGAAGAAAAAAAGCAGAGGATAAGTTTGGAACAGGGTGGGGATATAGAAGTTCATCTCTTATTTACCCTTAGCACTCTTGTGCTGGGAAAATCAGCAGCAGAAATGGAGAAGTAAGTCTGTCCATGTCTGCACATGAATGAATGAATGAATGAATACCCAAGCCCAGCTTTGGTTTTTAAACCTAGGGTTGGGTGGACCCAGGAAAGACACCCATTCCATCACCAGGTGCTGACTCTGAATGTAGACTTAAGGTTTATGACTCAGGAAGAATCAGTCTGTGATGAGGCACTCAGGAACCCACAGGAGAGTTCATTTCTTCTCCCCATAGAGTGTAGGTAACACATAAGACCAGGCTCCTCAGTACACAGCACTTCTGGTGAGTGATGTGGATGCAGCAAAGTTGAGAGGGACCCTCATTCCACCATGAAGGGTTTTGACTCTGTTGTTCATCCAGGGTTCATTACCCTGCATTTTTGCATGGAGGACACATGAAGAACTTAAAGCATTGATGTTTCTCCTGCATTCATGACGTACTGGGACATGGAACCAAAGGACCCTTCCTATGTGTGTCTTGTCAGTGCATAGATTTTCTCGCAAAAAAAGTACATAGCTTATAGACTTCTTGTTTGTGGCACTTATGAACTCCACAATTGCATGGAAGCGAGTGATATTTTATTGACTTTATTAATCTGTCAATTTCCTGCCTCACATATTTGTGATTTTTGTTTATTCCATTTCCAGCACCTTCATGTTTATACTGCACTATTTCTGATGACTTTGAAAATAACATCAGCAAATGCAAACTGTGGATGGAGACATGATTTGTTTGCTCAATTCTCTCGGATGCTGAGCATCCTGAAAGAGGGTCAGAGGATGTTGGAAGTCATGATCCACATGCCTTATGGATTTTCTTCAGTGTTTCAGACATGCTCAAGCATAATATATTCTTTGTTCTTGTCACTACTAGTA